>NC_091438.1:85092468-85286920 GCF_964237555.1 Oryctolagus cuniculus
TTGATTTTCTGTGTTGATTTCATGTCTTGCCACTTTACCAAACTCTTTTATGAGTTCCAATCTCTCAGTGGAGTCTTTTGGATCCCCTATATATGCAATCACATCATCTGCCTATAGGGATAGTTTGATTTCCTCCATTCCAATTTGTATTTCTTTGATTTCCTTTTCTTGCCTAATGGCTCTGGCTAAAACTACCAGAACTAGATTAAATAGTAATGATGAGAGTAGACATCCTTGTCCGGTTCTGGATCTTAGAGGGAATGCTTCCAGCTTTTCCCCATTCGATAGGATGCTGGCCATGAGTTTGTCATAAATTGCCTTGATTGTGTTAGGGATTGTTCCTTCTATTCTCAATTAGCTTAACATTTTCATTGTGAAAGGATGTTGTATTTTATTAAATGCTTTCTCTTCATCTAATGAGATCACTGTATGGTTTTATGTCCTTCAGTTTGTTCACATGATGTATCACATTTACTGATTTGTGAATGTTGAACCAACTCTGCATAACAGGGATAAATCCCACTTGGTCTGAGTGAATGATCATTCTAATGTGTTGGATTCAGTTGACAAGTATTTTGTTGAGGATTGTTGACAAGTATTTTGTTGTGGATGCTCACAATACTATTGCAGCGTCTTACATGGCTTCACTAGTTTCTTTTGTGTCATGATCCACAGTGGTCCTGTGACAGTTTGAAGTGTCTTCCTGCTATTTCTCTGTTGAATTCTTCCATGGCTATAATCCTCAGTGCCAGCAGGAAGCAGGTCACCATCCTTGCTTGCATCACCAAAGGGGTTGAAAGAGTGGAGTTTCTGGATAGTGGACATACAAGATGGTTCCTTTTCCTCGGTGGAAACAGCCTGTGGCAGGCTACAGCAGGAGAAAGCAGCCAGCAGGGACAGACCATCAAGAAGCAAGAGGACTCCAGGGGTGTGCTGCTGAGTCTTTGATGGTGGCTCAGTGTCTGGGATTCTGGAGTTTTTAAAAAATGTCTGCCTTGGCTGTCAGTTGAGACTAGTTTACTAGAGCTTTTTATATTTTCAATTTTTTTTTTAAATAAGGAAAATGAATTTTACTGGGTAACACAATAATCTCAGTGATGAGAAGAAATTTTGACATCATTAAATACCTCATCATTAACAAATGAAGACACAGGTCCAGAGGAGCATCTTCAGGTTATCCTGGCTGTTATTATAGCGAATTAAATACCTGCTGTGCACATGTAATCTTTTTATTACTATTCAAAGACATTTATTAGGGTTACATATTCAGTGTCATACTGTGTTTGTTCTTTAGTCTATAGGAAAGAAACATTAAGGTTTTCATAACAGCTTTTCTAAAATGTTTGTGTACCTGAATAAAATCTTAATGATGGTACTGAAGGATTATAGATCTCTTAAGAATATTCAAATTAAAACATTTCATAATGTGAGTGTTCCTTTAAGGTAGACTAGAGTGGTTATTAATGTCACCATTGGTGAGGAATATGAGGCTGGGACGTTAAAAGACTTGCGCAGAACCACATAGCTAAATGTGGTGAAATCAATGGGAAGGGCATTGTATATGGAAGATAAGCTCCCACTTTGGCACTTGTCTGGGATAGAAGCCTACCTCCACTTCCAATCCAGCTTCCTGGTAATGCACCTGGGAAAGTCACAGATGATGGCCAAAGTACTTGGGTTCCTGCCACTCGAATGGCTTTGTCTTGGTTCAGCCTTGGCTATCATGGGAGTCAGGAAGTGAAGCAATATGTAGAGGATCATTTTCTGTTGTAGGACCCCAAAAGCGGTGTCCTCTTGTGACGACCCCAGAAACACAGACTCCAGACCAGACGATGCAATAGAGCAGGAGGTAATTTTATTTCATTTGCGCAAATGGGCCCCCTACTGCTGCAAGCAGCAAGCAAGTGAGAGGAGCCCCAAGCAGCTATCTCACACAGCTTTTAAGGGGCAAAACCACAAAATTAACATACCATGGGGTGGCATAAGTTTATTGGGTAACTACAATGGGAGGAGGTCGTCGAGGAGGAGGAGAAACGGGGGCTACGTGCCCTACGTGTCTAAGCTTGGACAAGGGGAGGTTGTCCTTGAAGAGCAGAAAGGGATGGCTACGTGCCCTACGTGCCTCACGGTTTCTTTGTTAACCTTGAGCAAGCGTAGGGAAGGGGCTTATCTACAAGGCAGGTGTTCTGTGTATCTCTGGTTAGTAGCTGACTGCTTTCTCTGTGAACCGGTTTACTCCCCATTTCCCAAGGCCGTCTCTGGAACGGTTTGTCTCAGGAGCCCCATTTTTTTTTTTATGGTGGCTCTTGGCTCCTTTCACTGTCTCTCTGTATGTGTAGGTGTGTGTGTGTGTGTCTGTGTCCGTGTCCGTGTCCCCTGGTCACTCTACCTTTTAAATAAATCATAAAACTTTTTTTTAAAAAAATGATAAAGTAAAAAATTAAGCACAGATTTTCTCAGTCTAAACCCAGAATCTTGTTCCTTATTCTTTAAATATATCTGGTATCTGTCTGCTGCACACACTGCTTAGATAAGGGATGATTTGATTTTTCTTGACACTTAATGGGAATTATTTTAAAGTTTCACTTTAAGGATTTTAATGTGTTAAGATAAACTTTTAAAATTGTTACATTCTAATTGTACATTTTTAGGGTACAGATGATAATTTGACACATGTATATACTGTGTAGTGATCAAAGCAAGGTAATTAGAATTTCCATCTTCTTGAATATTTATCATTTCTTTGTGCTAGGGGCCTTTGAAATCCTAAGACCAATTCTGTGATTTTTTTTTTAAGACTAATTCTGGGCCGGCGCCGCGGCTCACTAGGCTAATCCTCCGCCTAGCGGCGCCGGCACACCGGTTTCTAGTCCCAGTCGGGGCGCCGGATTCTGTCCCAGTTGCCCCTCTTCCAGGCCAGCCCTCTGCTGTGGCCAGGGAGTGCAGTGGAGGATGGCCCAGGTGCTTGGGCCCTGCACCCCATGGGAGACCAGGAAAAGCACCTGGCTCCTGGCTCCTGCCATCGGATCAGCGCGGTGCGCCGGCCGCAGCGCGCTAGCCGCTGCGGCCATTGGAGGGTGAACCAATGGCAAAAGGAAGACCTTTCTCTCTGTCTCTCTCTCTCACTGTCCACTCTGCCTGTCAAAAAAAAAAAAAGACTAATTCTGTATAAAATATATGACTAATTGTTGTACACTATAAGCATACTGCACTGTTACTAAGCTTTGAGATATAAAAAGTAAACCAGACATTTTTTGTCCTGTTTTTATATTTAACTTTAAAGTTTATCTTATAACAATTATAACAGAAACTAGTGCTATCATACCATCCTCATTTCTTTATTCTCAAGCATTGTACTAAATATTTTGTATGCCATCTCGTTTAATAAATCTGTTATATTTAATAGTACTCTAATATTTAAAACATATTTGGTATGTTGTTTCTTCATGTTCATGCCCTGACAGACCTATTTGAGCAGAAATACCCCTCTATTGCATGTCAGATTTCTTAACTTAAAATTGTAGATCGGGGCTTTCTTAAAGTTGATAGTAAGTCAGTCTTCTTTATTTTACTCCTCTCTATTCCGTATCACCTTAATTTTTTTTTTCCATTCTCCTGCTATCAAAGTTTACCATTAAAAAAAAAGAAAGAAAATCATTTGCAATAATATGTAAATTGCTTCCAACAATAAATATACTATCTAACATGTGATCACTTATGTTTTAAAATATTTATTTATTTAAAAGTAAGAGTTACAGAGAGAGAGGGAGAGATAGGAGAGAGAAAGATAAATAAAGAGAAAGAGAGACATCTTCAATCTCCTGGTTCAGTTCTCAAGTGGCCACGATAACCAGGATGAAGGCAGGAGCCAGGAGCTGCTATCCCAGGTGCATTAAAGTACAGCAGCTGGGACTTGGTGTTGCAGGTGGTGGCTTTACCCATTGCATCACAAATGCTAGCTCCAGTACTTATTTTCAATGTTTAGATTCTAAAAAGAAAATAAGTAGTCTACATTGTGGAATTTTGGACACTGGTGAACAAATCAAATATGTTCTAAAGCCCTGTTATATATCATATATAACTTATTCACTTATTAACCATAAGTTTCACTTTATTTTTATGGATAGTATCATATAAATACTAATTTGAGGGGCCAACACTGTAGCATAACCATGAATGGCACCAGCATCCCATAGGAGTGCTGGTTTGTGTCTGGGCTGCTCTACTTCCAATCCAGCTCCCTGCTAATGCACTGGGAAAGCAGCAGAAGATGACCCCATTCTTGACTGCACCCACGTGGGAGAACAGGAGGAAGCTCCTGGCTCCTGGCTCCTGGCTCCTGGCTCCTGGCTCCTGGCTTCAGATTGGCCCAGTTCTGGCCATTGTAGGGAGTGAACCAGAAAATGGAACATCTATTTCTCTCTTTATGTGTAACACTGCTTTTCAAATAATAAATAAATCTTTTAAAATTTGTTAATTTGAATGTGGTATTGACAATGTGTAAATAATTTATAATATCATACTCCATGATAAATTATAAAGTTATCCAGTGAAATTTACAGATAATTTCTTATTTTTTACAGTATAGGGAATTAGAAAAGTATCCAACAGGATTGAATTAAAAAAGATTTAAAACTATGGGAAAATAGTAAATGAAATGATTACCAGGCTTTTTGGTTGGTTGAACTGTTCTTTACATTACAAAATTTATAATGTTTATTGCTTTAAAAATATGCATTTATAATAGACTTAGATCCTTAGAAAAAGTATATTTTAAAAACATATGTGTTCTATTTTTCTGAACTTCATGTTCATAATAGAAAATCTGTCTGGTGCTGTAATATGTCATGTATACTATGTATACATTTACTTATTTTTGCCACAAAGTGACTTGTCCATATTTAAAAAGAAAATATGAGTACAGTACTTAGTAAAAGATCCAGTTACAACCACAAATTAAATTATGGCAAGGCTGACCTCAGAGATTGTTCCCAGAATATTATCCTGTATATAAATTCTTCCCTTTATTTTCTCTATTTTAAATCATCATCCAATAACTTTGACATTAAGCTAAATTGTATTAGCATGGGATATTATGTATCATAGGATATTTGTATTTCATTTTAGATGGTTAAAATTCTATGAGAGATTTGTTCATTTTTTACTATTTTATTAACAGTAAAAGAAAAAGATCTTTTGATAATATTTCCATTCTCTTTGATGTGGAACATATTAGGTGTGTGGGGGTATGAATCTAGTCATTTTTTCTTGATAATTTTCAACTATATAACTATTATTTAGTTGTTGCTTTGTTTGAGACAGATATTTATATACTCATACAAAGGTAGAACAAAAGGGTTCCAGGTCATTATAAAGAATATGGCAAATTCATAAACATTTGAAAAAAAGTAACAGAAACTTGGTACTGCTGTGTGGATTCCATATTATTTTACTTACTGTCATTCGTAGAGTAATATTAGAAGACATACTTTTGTTATAGCTGCAGCTCCCACTGAATTATTTTAAGTAGTATTTATAGATGTTAAATTAACTTATTTCTTCAAATTTTAGAAAGATGGAAATAGTTTAATGAACACAGACTATGATTCACATTAAAATTATTATAATTTGTAGAACAATCATAACTCATAAGCTTTATATCACATTTTATACTTATGGTTTTAAAGTCTCTAGAATTAAGGCTGGATATCAGTAAAATAAATCACTTTACTTTGCATATTAAATATCATAGGAATACTCTGACAGTCAATATAATGAAGGTAATAGGCATGAAAAACTTAAAATCTGAGTTTAGGTCTTTCTAAATATTAATCTGAATAAGCTTCTTTGTACTACCAAGTTGAGTCCTCAGCGGTGTGCTAAACCTCCATGTTTAATATGAATAGCAAAATTATTGTCATCATATTATGTGAACATATAGCACAAAATTTTAGAGTGAAATTCTCTTTTCCAAAATTGTCCAATGAGTTAGTAACATTACTAAACTTAGATTTATCCTCCTTTGTTAACACTAAACATGGAGTTAAGATGGTGTGAATGATCTTAATGATGTCTATGTTTGTTTTTTTTTTAATATATTTTATTTTATTTAATGAACATAAATTTCCAAAGTACAGCTTATGGATTACAATAGCTTCCCCACCCCCATAACTTGCCTCCCTCTCACAACACTCCCCGCTCCCACTCCCTCTCCCATTCCATTCACATCAAGATTAATTTCCAATTATCTTTATATACAGAAGATCAATTTAGCATATATTAAGTAAAGATTTCAACAGTTTGCACCCACACAGAAACACAAAGTATAAAATACTATTTGGCCGGCGCCGCGGCTCACTAGGCTAATCCTCCGCCTAGCGGCGCCGGCACACCGGGTTCTAGTCCCGGTCGGGGCGCCGGATTCTGTCCCGGTTGCCCCTCTTCCAGGCCAGCCCTCTGCTGTGGCCCGGGAGTGCAGTGGAGGATGGCCCAGGTGCTTGGGCCCTGCACCCCATGGGAGACCAGGAAAAGCACCTGGCTCCTGGCTCCTGCCATCGGATCGGTGCGGTGCGCCGGCCGCAGCGCGCCGGCCGCGGCGGCCATTGGAGGGTGAACCAACAGCAAAGGAAGACCTTTCTCTCTGTCTCTCTCTCTCACTGTCCACTCTGCCTGTCAAAAAAAAAAAAAAATACTATTTGAGTACTAGTTATAGCATTAATTAAACACCTAAGAGTAATTGTGTATTAATTACAGAGTTCAACCAATAGTTTTAAGTAGAACATAAAAAATACTAAAAGGGTAAAGTATTAAGTTCTTTTTTTTCTTTTTCTTTTTTTGTTTGTTATATAGTTATTTTTTTATTTAATAAATGTGAATTTACAAAGTGCAACTTTTGTATTGTTGCTCCTCCCCAACCTCCCTCCCTCCCGTGGCCCTCCCCTCTCCCACTCCCTCTCCCATCCCGCCCTTCATCAAGTTTCATTTTCAATTACCTTCATATACTGAAGATCAACTTAGTATATACTAAGCAAGGATTTCAACAGGCTGCACTCACACAACCGCACAAGGTATAGGGTATTGTTCGACTAGTAGTGTTGTTTTTAAGTTTCATAGTAGAACACATTAAGGACAGAGATCCTACGTGGGGAGCATGTACCCAGTGACTCCCGTTGTTGATTTAACAACTGGCACTCTTATTTATGATGTCAGCAATCACCCGAGACTCTTGCTATGAGCTGTCTAGGCTATGGAAGCCCCTTGAGTTCACCGACTCTGAACTTGTTTAGTCAAGGCTGTATCACAGTGGAGGTTCCTTCCTCCCTTCAGAGAAAGGCGCCTCTCTCCTTGATGGCCTGTTCCTTCTGCTGGGGTCTTGTTCACCAGGATCTTTCATTTAGATTGTTTTTTGCCACCGTGTCATGGCTTTCCATGCCTGTGAGACTCTCATGGACCTTTTAGTCAGATCCGAATGTCCCAAGGGTTGATTCTGAGGCAGGAGTGCTGCCATTCTATGAGTCTGCTGTGTGTCCTGTTTCCCCCGCAGGATAATTCTCTCCCTTTTAATTCTTTCCTTCATTATTTGCTTACACTGGTCTTATTTGTGAAATCTCATCGACACTTACCCTATCTTTTTGATCAGTTGTGTATTTATACTTATCACTTTACCAAGTGCGTTGGCATTGGTACCTGCCTCCTTGGTAAGATTGAGTTGAAATCCCCTGGCACATTTCTAGTTCCACCATTGGAGGTAAGTCCGAGTGAGCATGTGCCAACCTATATATCTCCTCCCTCTCTTATTCCCACTCCTATGTTTAACAGAGATCACTTTTCTATTAATTTTAAACGCCTAAGAATGATTGTGCATTGATTACAGAGTTCAACCAGTGGTCTTATGTAGAACAAACAGAGCAACAACAACAACAACAAAAATACTAAAAGGAATAAAATATTAAGTTGTTCCTCAACAGTCTAGACAAGGGTTGATCATGTCATTGTCTCTCATAGTGTCCATTTCACTTCAATGGGTATCATTTTAGATGCTCGTTTAGTTGCCATCAGTCAGGGAGAACATATGATATTTGTCCCTTTTGGACTGGCTTATTTCACTCAGCATGATGTTTTCCAGCTTCCTCCATTTTGTTGTAAATGCCGGATTTCTTTGTTTTTTACTGCTGTATAGTGTTCCATGGAGTACATATCCCATAGTTTCTTTATCCAGTCATCTGTTGATGCACATTTAAGTTGATTCCATGTCTTAGCTATTGTGAATTGAGCTGCAACAAATATTGAGGTGCAAATGGCTCTTTTTTTCTCCCCTTTAATTCCATTTGGGTAAATTCCAAGGAGTGGGATAGCTGAGTCCTGTGGTAGTGCTATATTCAGGTTTCTGAGGATTCTCCAAACTGTCTTCCATAGTGGCTTTACCAGTTTGCATTCCAACCAACAGTGGATTAGTGTCCCTTTTTCTCCACATCCTCACCAGCATCTGTTGTTGGATGATTTCTGTATGTAAGCCAATCTAACAAGAGTGAGGGGAAACCTCCTTGTGGTTTTGATCTGCATTTCCCTGATTGCTAGTGACCTTGAACATTTTTTCATGTGTCTGTTGGCCATTTGGATTTCCTCTTTGGAAAAATGTCTGTTAAGGTCCTTGGCCCATTTTTTTATTGGGTTGTTTGTTTTGATTTTGTGGTGTTTTTTGATCATTTTATAGATTCTAGTTGTTAATCCTTTATCTGTTGTGTAGTTTGCGAATAACGTCTCCCATTCTGTTGGTTGCCTCTTCACTTTCCTGACTGTTTCCTTTGCTGTAAAGAAACTCTTCAATTTGAGGTAATCCCATTTGTTTATTTTATCTTTGATTACTCATGCCTCTGGGGTCTTCTCCAGGAATTCTTTGCCTGTTCCAATATCTTGAAGGGTTTCCCCTATGCTCTCAATTAGTTTCATGGTGTCGGGGCACATCTCTAGTTCTTTGATCCATGTTGAGTGGATTTTTGAATAAGGTGTAAGGTAGGGGTCTTGCTTCATACTTCAACATGTGGACATCCAGTTTTCCCAGCACCATTTGTTGAAGAGGCTGTCCTTGTTCCAGGGGTTGGTTTTAGGTCCTTTGTCGAATATGAGTTAGTTACAGATTTTTGGATTGATCTCCAGTGTTTCTATTCTGTTCCATTGGTCTATCCATCTGTTTTTGTACCAGTACCAAGCTGTTTTGATTATAACTGCCCTGTAGTATGTCTTGAAGGCTGGAATTGTGATGCCTCCGGCCTTTCTTTTATTATAAAGGATTGCTTTAGCTATTCTGGATCTCCTGTTTCTCCATATGAATTTCAGCATCGTTTTTTCTAGGTCTTTGAAGAATGACTTTGGTATTTTGATTGGTATTGCATTGAACTTGTAAATTGCTTTTGGGAGAGTGGACATTTTGATAATATTGATTCTTCCAATCCATGAGCATGGCAGGTTTTTCCATTTTTTTGTGTCGTCTTCTATTTCTTTCTTTAGTCTTTTGTAATTTTCATCATAGAGGTCTTTGACCTCCTTGGTTAAATTTATTCCAAGGTACTTTATTGTTTTTATGGCTATCGTGAATGGAATTGATCTTAGAAGTTCTTCCTCGGCCCTGGAATTATCTGTGTATACAAAGGCTGTTGATTTCTGAGTTGACTTTATCCTGCTACTTTACCAAACTCTTCTATGAGTTCCTATAGTCTATTATAGGAGTTTATTGGGTCTGCTATATATAGTATCATCTCATCTGAAAATAGGGATAGTTTAACTTCCTCCTTTCCCATTTGTATCCATTTAATTTCTTTTTCTTGCCTGATGGCCCTGGCTAACACTTCTAGGACTATATTGAATAGCAATGGTGAGAGTGGGCATCCCTGTCTGGTGCCAGTTTTCAGTGGAAATGCCTCCAACTTTTCCCCATTCAATACGATGCTGGCCATTGGTTTATCATAGACTGCCTTAATTGTGTTGAGGAATGTTCCTTCTAACCCCAATTTGCTTAGGGTTTTCATCATGAAAGGGTGTTGTATTTTGTCAAATGCTTTCTCTGCATCTATTGAGATAATCATATGCTTTTTGTTTCTCAATTTATTAATGTGATGTATTACATTGATTCACTTGCGAATATTGAACCATCCCTGCATACCAGGGATAAATCCCACTTGGTCTGGGTGAATGATCTTTCTGATGTGCAGTTGGATTCGGTTTGCCAGAATTTTGTTGAGTATTTTTGCATCTATGTTCATCAGGGAGATAGGTCTGTAGTTTCTTTCTCTGTTGTGTCTTTTCCGGGCTTAGGAATTAAGGTGATATTGACTTCATAGAAAGAATTTGGGAGGATTTCCTCCCTTCCAATTGTGTTGAATAACTTGAGAAGAACTGGGGTTAGTTTTTCTCTAAATGTCTGGTAAAATTTGGCAGTGAAGCCATCTGGTCCTGGGCTCTTCTTTTTCGGTAGTGCGTTTATTACTGGTTTAATTTCTTCCATGGTTATGGGTCTGTTTAGCTTTTCTATATCTTCACTGCTCAGTTTAGGAAAGTTGTATGTGTCCAGGAATCTATCCATTTCTTCCAGCTTCCCCAATTTGTTATCATACATCTCTTTGTAGTGGTTTCTGATGATTCTTTTTATTTCTGTTGTATCTGTTGTTACATTTCCATTACTATCTTTGATTTTACAGATTTGGGTCTTCTCTCTCCTTTTTTTGGTTAGTTGGGCCAATGGTATGTCGATTTTGTTTATTTTTTCAAAGAACCAGCTCCTGGTTTTGTTGATCTTTTGTATTGTTTTTTTTTTTTTTTTGGTTTCAATTCTGTTTGTTTCTTCTCTGATCTTTAGTATTTCTTTCCTCCTTCTGGATTTGGGCTTGATTTGCTGCTGGTTTTCTAAATCCTTGAAGTGCATGGAGAGTTCATTTCTTTGGTTCCTTTCCAGCTTCTTGATGTAGGCACCAATTGTTGTAAACTTTCCTCTTAGCACTGCCTTTTCTGTGTCCCACAGGTTTTGATAGGTTGTGTTATTATTTTCATTTGTTTCTAGAAATCTTTTGATTTCTCTTTTAATTTCTTCAATGACCCACTGTTTGTTTAGGATCATGTTGTCCATTCTCCATATATTTGCATATGGTGTAGAGATTCTTGGGTTGTTGATTTCGAGTTTCACTGCGCTATGGTCTGAGAAGCTTCATGGTATAGTTTCAATTTTTTTGAATTTGTTGAGGCTCCCTTTATCGCCTAGCATATGGTCAATCCTAGAGAACGTTCCATGTACTGGGGAGAAATACGTGAGCTCTTTGGCTGTGGGGTGGAAGGTTCTGAAGATATCTATTAGGTCTATTTGGTCTATAGCGTCAATTAACTCTGTTGTTTCCTTGTTGAATTTCTGACTGGTTGATCTGTCCATTGGTGAGAGTGGGGTGTTGAAGTCCCCTGTTACTATTGTATTTGAATCTATATCTCCCATTAAATCTTTTAGTAATTCTTTCAGGTAGCCAGGCGCCCTGTAATTAGGTGCGTATACATTTATAATAGTGATGTCTTCCTGTTAGTTAGATCCTTTAATCATTATATAGTGCCCTTCTCTGTCTCTTTTAATAGTTTTTATGTTAAAGTCTATTTTGTCTGATATTAGGATGGCCACACCAGCTCTTTTTTGATTTCTGTTAGCTTGGAGTATCTTTTTCCATCCTTTCACTTTCATTCTGCGTGCATCTTTGCTGATAAGGTGTGTCTCCTGAAGGCAACATATAGATGGATTCTCTTTCTTGATCCAATCAGCTAGTCTATGTCTTTTGGTAGTAGAATTAAGACCATTCACATTCAGTGTGATTACTGTTAAGTACTGTCTTTTCCCATTCATGTTTCCTAAACGAGCTGTTTATGTATTTTGAACTTTGTTTGTAGGTGACTCTAGATTCGCTTTTTTTTTTGTAGTGAAGTTCTTGTTTTTGTATTTCTGTGTGTAGCACGTCTTTGAGCAAGTGTTGTAGGGTTGGACGCGTGGATACAAATTCTTTCAGTTTCTGTTTGTCTTGGAAGATCTGTATTTCTCCTTCATTCATAAATGATAGTTTTGCAGGGTATAGTATTCTAGGTTGGCATTGTTTGTCTTTTAAAACTTGAAATGTATCATGCCATTGTCTCCTTGCCTGTAGTGTTTGCGATGAGAATTCTGGGGTGAGTCTGATTGACTTACCCCTGAATGTGATTTGTTGTTTATCTCTGGCACATTTTAGGATTTGTTCTTTGTGTGTCACTGAGCTGAGTGTTGCCACAATGTGTCACGGTGAATTTCTCTTCTGGTCTACCCTGTTTGGAGTCCTGGCTATCTGTTGAATTTGCCTGTTGTTATCCAGCTGCCTTTGTTTGAAGTTTTCTGATATTATTTCATTGAAAACACCTTCCAATCCATTCTCTCTTTCCACACCCTCAGGGACTCCTATTATCCGTACATTACACCGTTTGATTGAATCTTGTAGGTCTCTGACCGTATTTTTTAATTTTTTAATTTCTTCTTCCTGCGTTTGAACTGACTGTATTATTTCTGGAAGTTTGTCTTCGAATTCTGATATTCGGTCTTCTATTTCATCTGTTTGATTTCCGAGGGATTCCACGGTGTTTTTTTATTTGGTCAATTGAGTTTTTCATTTCCAGTATTTCATTCTGGCTTCTCTTTAGGATCTCTAATCCCTGGGCTTGTTTTTCGTTCAGCTCTCAACACTGTTTCTCATTATTTCTAAGTATTCTGATTATTAATTTTTTGAATTCTTTTTCTGGCATAGTTTCAAATTCTTCTACTTCTTCAGCCTCTGTTATGTTCTTCTATATTCTTATTGTGGGTTTTTGTTTTGTCTTTTGGCATTCCGTCTGGGTGGTTTTTCAGGTTGATTTCCCTCTGCTATGGGCTGCTGTGAGTCTGTACCAATATCCAGTGTAAGCTGGCTGATCTGCCTTCTAGAGTTTGTTTGTTTATTTTTTACTTATTTATTTATTTATTTATTGTAACTTGAGTGGGCTGGTGTCAGGGCTTTGAGGTGCCAATCTCTGCCCCTTGGGGGACTGGTTTCCTTGTTCCTATGTTCGCCCTTACGTGTCTCTGCCTGGGGTTCATTGGTCAGCCACTCTCTTTTGCTGCACCTCCTGCGTGAGGAGTGTCAAGTAGCTCCAGACCACCTTTGGACTCTGCCAATGCTGCTTCCTCCTTCAGAGCAGAGGCCAGCCTCCTTTAAGCCCGAATGTAAACAAGCAAAATGGCTGCACTCTGCCCACTGCAGCTCTGATTGTGGGTTGGGCGGTCCTCGGCTTCCAGCGCTGGTGCGAACACACTCCTGCTGGTGTCCTGCTCCTCAGGCGTCCGCGTCCTCCTCGCAGGTCCACCCTGTCTCCCCTGTTCTGGAAGAGCTTCCCTTTCCCCGAAACTACAAATTCTCACCCCTCTTTGAACCTTCCCTTCCCGGTCCATCGGTGTGCTCCCTCCCTATTCCACCATCTTGGAACACTCCCTGTGTTGTTTTAAAATGAAATTACAGGCATACAATAAGAAGTGTCTCTCCTATATAGTATAAATAATATGTGATTGCTGTTGAAATGGACATTGCTTAAAATAATTATTTATTATTTAGCTTTACATTGATTTTGAATTTAATGTTTGTTTTAAGAATTATCTCTGTTTTCATATTTAAAAACAATATTTGAGAGGCAGGGGCAGGAGAAAGAGAGAGAAAGAGAGAGATTGGGTGCCAATCCGGTGGAATACTCCTCAAATACTTACATCAGCTGGGACTGAGCCAGTACTGAAGCTGGGAGCCAGGACTACAGTCCAGGTCACCTGTTTGGGTTGCAGGGTCTCAATTACTTGAGCATCACCACTGGCTTCCAGGGTCTGCACTGGAAGGAAGCTTGAGTCAAGAGCTGGAGTCAAGAATGAAACCCAATAGAAGATGCAGCATCTAAACTGCTAAGCTAAGCACTTATCCTACCTATTTTTATTTAAGTATTACTTTCTAGAAGACCCTTTTTTGCGCAGATAAAATATTGTGTTCATGTAGAGTTTACTATTTAGTTGATATTTATAAAATAATGGGTTTTATTTTTTAATCAGTGCCATTGACTTGACATAGGAAATCTGTTTTTGTTTGATATTTGATATGTTTTGGGATCAAAGAGTATTAAAAATAGTTATATTAATAAATTCACTTATTACTTGGTCTTAAATTGTTGACATTTGAGGTTTTTCCCTTTTTTCATAAGCTGTTCTTGATTTCAGGTCTTAGTATAAGGTGCTTCTTAGTCACTACAATGACTTTTAAAGACCACCCGTGATCATAGTTCCGTATTAGCCAATTTATTTTACCTTTGCTTTCAGGTAGGGTCTTTCTTACCTGTCCCTCATTCCCTCTTGTTACTCCCTAAATGTCATAATTGTATCAAAATCTTTAATGCCAATTAATATCAAAAGACATCCCTGGGGCTCTAAGTGCCTTCAGTAAAACTAACCTTTAAAGGTGGGGAAGCCCAAGAGACCATTAATAATCCACCTTTTTTTCTCTATCCAGATATTTGAGTTCAACTAAAGTTCATTTTCCAGAGACACCAGATGAAAACAAACTGTAGACAGTCTATATTGGTCAGGACTCTTTTTAAACACTATAACATGACTGTTCTATTTTACTTGCTTTATTGTCTTAATTTGAGAAGCTTCTTGGAACATATCTGATATAAGCCAGATTCTTTCAAGGCAAAAAACCATCCAGTGATTCATAATATAACAGATGAACACTAGTTTTAAAAATAGGGAAGGCAGAGAGAGAAAGAGCATTTGTATGTCTTTGATGACTTCAGATTTAATTTGTCACATCTAATTCCCAGTAGCTTCCTTTTTATTTCAGTTTCCAAGCTTCATTCTCTAGTGTCACAGTCAGGAAATTGTGTACTTGCTGTCAAAAAGCATTTACAGGCTCCCGACTTGATTGAATCAGTGATTCCTTGTTACTAAGTTGACCATGCATGTTTATATGGATCCTCAGACCTAACAAAAATTATGTCAGAATTGACTTTCCAAGAGTGAATATAAACATGAAATCAGAAGCAGGATTTTCTTTCAAGACCTAGAAAACTGTTGTCAAAATATCACTTTTTACCCAAGGAGTCTTTTCAGAACTGATAGGAGTAAATTATAAGTAATCAAGTTATACTGTATTTTATGTTTGACAAAGACCAAAGATGAACAGAATTTCCTTTTTTGAAGATAAAATTAGCACGACCTTAGAATGGTGGACAAAAACAACACCCTTCAGGCACCCAGACATCAGATATGTTTACTTTTCTAACGTAGACAGGAGTGTCTCCTCTTTTCTCATTTATATTTTGGTTAGATGACTCTAGACAAAGTAAATTATATTTTGGCTTCTAACTCCAGTGTTAAAATTATTTCAGAATATAAAATCCTCTTTGACATTTGTTATTAGTTTCTGTTCTTAGCCCAAGAAACTCTTAAATATGGATTGTACAGTAGTGTTTCATATGCATACATTTTGGGAAGGATTTAGCAACAGTGTTTTCTTTGTCTCAGGAAAAAGTTGTAGTTAATGTGTTCATAAAGAAGGTACTAATGTTGCTTGAATGCTGTGAAAATTTGTCATTAATGTTTAAGTAATTCTACCACGTTCAAGGAAAATATATTTTCTGGATAGTACTTAATGGGCAGAACCTATAGAAATTATATTTGGCTATGTATAGTATGAAAAGATATGTAGAAGGTCTCTGGAGTTAGAATTAACCCAATCTACAAGGTTGATATAGACACAAAAACTAGGGACACCCACTCAATGAAAGCTGACAGTTTGAATAAAGCACACGATTCCATAAAGATGCAACACCAGGAGATGAAAGCTTAGCTATATAATGGTTTCCAGTGTGGATAACATAAGGAAACTCAGTGTTGTAAGTTTCCAAAATCAAAAGTATGAATGAATGTATTTGTGACAGGTGGGTCAAGCTTGGGTTTAGCATTTTCTTTGAGTAAAAATGGCATATGGTGAAACCTTTACTATGAAGAGAACATGATGTGCACTCAGTCTGGTTTAAGCAGAAGAAAAAGGAAGAATCCAGTTCTCATATCTGGAGTAAAAGGTGATAACTACTCTTTAAGAAAAAGGCAAGAATTTCAGATTAAGAACTAAGACTCACTGTATTGCTAAGCCAGCCTTGTTATTCAACTTGAACTACAAATCCCCACTGAAGTTTAAAATTAGTCTCGACTATGAGAACAGGGTTTACCTGTGAAGTATGAATCAAATGGTCTTAGAAGTGAAAAAAAGGGTCCAGAGATCATTTCATCACATAATACTTCATACTCCAGCCTTTCCCTACAGTGATCTTGTTTGAGTTTTGAAGGGTTTAAAAATACCAATATTTCTTGGTGTGTGTGTGTGTGTGTGTTTGTGTGTGTGTGTATACATGCACACATACATATATCTATATAAAGAATGGGTAGCAGTAGCTTCTAGATTTTATTTTAGTGTTTTTAATCCCATACAAGTTAATCTGATCTCTTTTCTTGTTTAGTCTTTGAAATGTTGTACTTCTGTTATTATCAATAATACCTGTTTAGTACATATACCTTCTATGATTATTTTGTTTTACCTTTACTTAGATTGAATGTTATTTTTAAATACTATTCTAGAAAGAGCAAAATATATTCCCAGAAGAATTTTTAATTTTTTTTAATTTTTAAAAGTTCTATAAATATAGTCATTGTAGTCATTTTATGGTTACTTGGATCCTCATGTTTTCCAAATTATTTTTATGCACTATTTTGTTATTTCCTTGTAAAGTTGAAAAGGATCATTTATCTAGATACCTTAAGTAAGGAAGCTTTCCAATGATTAAAGATATTTAAATATACTTTCAAATAATTAAGAGTAATCTAAAATATTAATACCACATGTATGAATGGTCTTCAGAATGTCCATAGAAAGATCTGTGCATCAGTTGCTTTTCTGCACCAAAGGAAACTTATCTTTCAGTTTAATTTATACCAACTTTTTGAAGTAACCTTGTATATTCAGGTTATGAATCTAATGTACTTCTTTGGTCATAGTTTGATGACTACCATGTTTAATAATAGTGCTATCATTAGATCTGGACAAGAAAGAAACTTGCCCTGGGCTCTGTACATTACAGGGTTTGTCATATCACAAACAAATACAGTAAATGTATTTAAGACACTTAAGTGTCACGTCACTCAAGATTCAGCACTTAGCATTGGCATAGCATGTCCTGTAATCCTAGACATCCACTCTTGTTATTACATCTGAATTGTCTATTGCTAAGTGATAGATTTTTCCAAGTTAGTGGTTTGATACAATAAATACATATTATTTCTCATAGTTTCTGTGGAGCAAAAATCAGAGAGTGGCTCATGAGGTTATAGTTAATACTTTGGCGAAGGATGCAGACATCTGAAGTCTTTACTGGGGCTGGAGGATATGCTTGTAGGTTGACTTACCGGCTACCCAAGTTGATGCTAATTGTTGGTGGGTGGTGAGGGGAGTTTTGCTTATATAGCATGGAACCTTTCCAGTGAGCTACTTCAGAGTCTTCAAAACATGACTTTGGCTTCCCAGAGTGAGTGGCGCATGACAGCAAAGTGGAAGCCTTAGTGTTTTATGACTAGACTCAGATATTCCACACTGCCATTTCTATATTCTAATGACCAAATAAGTCATCCCTGACTCAAGAAAGAAGGGAATTACACAACAGAATGGGTAACAGGGAGTGAAGAACATTAGAGTCTATTATGGATTCTTGCTTCCACAGTTCTATACTATTTAGGCTTCAGAGAGATTCATCTCCATTCTCTTGCTTATGTCTTCATGTCTGAATGCAAGGAAAGTTTGCTGACGTTGAAAACAGAAACTGCTTGAGATTATGGTGAGGATTTGAGCAGGCAGTAGAAACAATTAAATAAGATGGGAAATAAATTAATTACTGAATTTTCATGTTAGCATGAGTGCTGTATAATCTTGCATAATTTAATATTACTAGTAATTCAAAGCTTCTATTTTCTTGCTTCTCTTACTCTGATTTATAGTTTCAGAGGCAGTAGAATTAGTGCAGTATTTGTATGTAACATTTGCACTTGAAAACTGAGAAACATTTTGTATTGAACAATTTGTAATCTTAAATTTACATTTATATAGGTAGAGACAACAACATTTTGAGCATGATAAAATTTTTACATTTATAACTGCAGATAGACATTAAATGCTAAAATGATAAAATTATTAAAATATAAGTATTTAATAAGATTAAGCTAATTGTTTGAAAAAGTAAATTTAGAAAGGTCCATTTTTAATTTGATATTCATTAAGTATAATTTTTTTCTTTTTTTCTTTTCTTTTTTTTTCTTTTTTTGACAGGCAGAGTGGACAGTGAGAGAGAGAGACAGAGAGAAAGGTCTTCCTTTTGCCGTTGGTTCACCCTCCAATGGCCGCCATGGCCGGCGCACTGCGCTGATCTGAAGGCAGGAGCCAGGTACTTCTCCTGGTCTCCCATGGGGTGCAGGGCCCAAGCACTTGGGCCATCCTCCACTGCACTCCCGGGCCATAGCAGAGAGCTGGCCTGGAAGAGGGGCCACCGGGACAGAATCCGGTACCCCGACCGGAACTAGAACCCGGTGTGCCGGTGCTGCTAGGTGGAGGATTAGCCTATTGAGCCACAGTGCCGGCTAAGTATAATTTTTGATAGAAAACAGTGATAGAAAAATCTTTGTGGAGATGATACACTTAAATTTTTCAATACTAGAAGCAATGTGAGTTGACTTATACTGAGCATTAGCTGCAGTAAAACTTGTAAATAATATTTTATACATTCTCTAAAGATAATTTGATTACCAATTTTATTATTTGTGTTACTTTTGCAACACCTTAAAATGGGAACCATTTATCTCACAGTGTCCATGGGTCAGTAGTCCAGGTGCTACTTAACTAGGATCTCTGCTCAGATCATAAGGCTGCACACCAAGGTGTTGGAGGACTGAATTATCACCTAGAGGTTTGGGGAAAAGTTCACTTCCAGGACCATTTAGATTTAGGAAGAATTTACTTCCATGAGGTTGAAAAACTGAGGATCCTGGGTTTTGTCTATGGGCCACCTTCAATTCTGGTGCACTAGATGCCATTCCAGAGGTGATCTGCAGTTCTTTGCCACATGGGTGTCTCCAGCAGAACTGCTTGCTTCATGTATTAGTCAGCTTTTCATAACTTTATCTAATGGACTTAACAAAAGCTATATAAGGAAGAAAAGGTTTGTTTCAGCTCACAGGTTCGTGGTCTAACATTGCACAGCCCCATTGAACTGGTGTCTGATGATGGCTGTGGATGGCAGAATGTGTGTGGAATGAGGATCACATGGTGACTCTAGAATTGTAGAAAGACAAGGAAGCAATACTCAGCCTTTATAACCAAGCCACTTGCCAGAACTACCTTCCAAAACACACCCATAATGACTAAAAGTTTTCCAACTTAACCTGCCTCCTACACACCCTTAAGTCTCCCATTAATATATTGATTATTAATATTAATTCATTGACCATTAATGTAAAACTTTGGAGACCAATCATTCAATACACAAGCCCTTGTAGGTCTCCCAAATGATTATCTAACCTTAACACTTCATCAATCCCATAAGGGAAATCTCTAGGTTCAGCATACTAAGGCACAGTGTTAAACAGTGTCATCTAATCATGGCACTGACCTCCCAGCACCTTTGCAATATGCTCTTGGTTCAATGAGGAAAATCATAGGTGTTACCAAAATTCAAAGGCAGGGCATTTTACAGAACTGTAGATACCAAGACAGGGAAATCATTTAGTATCACCTTTAATGCTGTTCAGCCCACTTAACAGTGTAACTGAACAAGAAAATTATTCACAGCTTGGAAAGCAGATGAAATCCCTGAAATATCATGTTTTATATCATAAAATTTTGCATCTGTTCAAAGCGATGAAAATGTAAGAGAGAGAAACAGCATAGAAATGACAATACAAATCAGGTGTACTCATTAGAAGCTGAAGATGTCCACTCACAAGATTGGCAAGTTGGGTAGGAAAGGCAAACTCTGGAGCTTTGTTATCTCCCTTGAATGATAATCCTGGAAAATAAGCCCTATGTCCTTTGGCAGTGTGAGGGTATTTCTGGTAAAACAGGAGTTCATTCAAATTAATTTAAATTAATAATGAAGTTAATGCAAATATAAAAGAAATATAGTATTTCATTTTTGCAGCAGTCTTTCAAGTAGAGAAAGAAACTGTAGACACTATTTTTTGTATTCTAAAATCAAAGGAGAAGTATTTTGTCACTGTTCTATATTATCAATCAGTCCTGAGATTCAAGTTTTGGCAATGAAGATATGTGACTATAAGCTTTCAGATTCATGTTTAAAAGAATATAGAACCTCCCTTACAGTAAATAAAGGTATATAGTTCCTAGAACTGAAATTACAACTGAATAAACAACTACCAAGCAATTATTTATTAGATAATGTAAACCACTGACATGATGTTCTTTAACAGGAATTAGTTATCCAATATATAGCCAAATATAATAATTCTTTTTGTGGCATTGACTGTAACATATTTGAAGGTTTGGTATAAAATTATTTCAAAAATTGTTAATAAACATCAACATGTAAGAAGGATAAAAAATAATAAATTATTTATTGCTAGGATAGAAAAATAAAATGAAAAGAATTATTTAATGGACAATAAAATAAAAGATAAAGATTCAAAAAAACAATAGAATTTCTTTAACTATTAAAAATTTTAACTGATATATAATAATCAGACATATTTATGGGGTACCATGTGATATTTTGATACAGGTATACATTGTGTCCATTCTGGGTAAATCTATCCCCTCAAACACATCATTTCTTAATGTGAAAATGTTCAAAATTGTTTCTTCTAGCTTTTAAAAATTAAACACATGTATTACTCAGTTTAAATAAATTGTATCAGGGTAAACTCATCTAATACACATTATTTTGAACTACCAGAAGAACAGGAAATTGGAATTAACAAATTTTCCACTTTTTAATGCTAGATATAGAAAGTGCAATTTTTGTGAGAAGTAAAAAACTGTCTACAGTTCTGTCTCCTCATTTCTCTGCCCTCTTCCCTCTCTTAGGTAGGGAGAAGTCACTAATTTCCCTAGGCACATCCTGTAGGCAATCTTGAGTGACTTTGTAAGGATTTTTCATTTTGTTCTGTAATCCTACTTCTTTTTCAGACTGGTTATTCCTCTGCCTTTCAAGAACAACTTTGTTGAAATAAAATTCACATATTTTAAAATTTACCCATTTAAGTGTATAATTCAGTGGGTTTTAGTATATTCAGAGTTGTGCAGCCATAATAACACTGTCTAATTTTAGAATATTTTCATTATACCAAAAAGAAGCCCACTGCTCATTAGCAATCACTCTCCGTTCCTCCCCCCATATCACCAGCCCCAAGTAACTACTAATCATTTTATGTCTCTATGGTTTCGCTTATTCTGGACCTTTCACATTAATCATGCAATGTGTCCCCCCCCCACACACACATTCTTGATTATTTCCCTGAGGTTTTCGGAAAGCCTACTTGTGATCTGACAGGTCAATCATTTTTAAGATTTCAGCCTTATAACAATATTTTCCTCTATTTTTCCATTACCTCTGCATCATAAGTATTTCAAATAAAATATTAACTCATACTGACTAACAAGATGTATTGCAGATTTGTAAGCTTCTTGACAACAGAATTTGACTTCCAAGACAATGAAAGCAAAATGCATGTTTGAACTGGAACTGACTTTGAGGGGTGTATGTGTTCAATATGTTTGACCACACAGATGGTTTTTACATTATCCTCTGATGACAAAATAAAACAAATTGTGCTTCTAGTATGAATTAACTCAGTGTTAGAAACATACTTTCTCCCCATTGTTAAACTGTCTTTTAAACTTAACCCATTCACAGTTATATTGAGGAACCAGTGATTTTGGGCCAACTGTTAAACATATTTAACACTAACTCAAATAAAGAGATAATAAGAATCTAATGATATACTTTAATTTCTGTAATTCTATGAGTTTTTAAAAGTGACTATTATAACATTTTTATGTTTTTATTTTTATTTATGTAAAGAGAACAGATTTCATGTATTTCATAGATGCGGTTCTAAGGAGATAAACACACTTCCCTTCCTCCCCCCTCCCTCACCCAATTTCCCTCCTTCCCTCCATTCTTTTCTTTTCATTAATCTTTACAGACATAATTTTGATCCACTGTATTATCACAGGCTTAATTCACCACTAACCATAATATTCAACAAGTAAGTAGTAGGAAGACCACAGTTACACAGGAGAATAAACAAGGGCTAAAACAAGTCATATCAAAAGATGTCTGTTTCATGCCTACAAATTTTATTGCATTCTATATTAACTACTACATATCAGAGAAAACATGCTATTTGCCTTTCTGGGATTGGCTTATTTCACTAAGCATACTGGTTTCCAGTTGCGTCCAATGCGATGTTTATAATAAGTCTTGAGACCAGTGTTGTGGTGCAGTGGGTTAAGCCACTGCTTGTGACACCAGTATCCCATACGAGCAATGCTTCAAGTTCTGGCTACTTTGCTTCCCATTGGATCCTGCTAATGTGCCTGAGAAGGCAGCAGAAGTTGGTCTAATGCTTGGGCCCCTACACCTATGTGGAGGACTGGGAAGAAGCTCTTAGTTCCTGGTTTCGGTCTGGCCCAGCCCTGCCATTGCAGATATCTGGGGAGTGAACCAACTGATGGAAGATTTCTTTCTACCTGTCTGTCCCTCTCTTTCTGTGTAACTCTGTCTTTAAATAAATAAATTTTTAAAAAGTAAGTCTTGTAAATATTTTTATATATTGGTCTTTTAAAAAATGACATTAAAGTTGAGAAGTATAATGGTAAATCTTTAGAGAAAGAATATGAGAGGCCTTCAAAAGCTTCATGGAAAATATATATTATGAAAAAACTATGCATGGATTTCAGGTTTTTGGCACCAAAATAAACTCACACTAACTTGTTAGAACATGTCAGAACAAGATCTGGTTTGAGGCCCTAAGAAGGATAAGACAGGTGTTTGTAAAGGGTCCTACCAGACAACATGAATTCTGCTAAAATTGCAAGAACCAACATCAAGTGATGATGAAATATGGATGGTAGAATGATGAAATCTTTGATGGTTGTGAAAAGTTTATGGCACAATATCCCAAAAAAAGCAGCAGTATGTACATGGATAACTCACATTGGGAAGAGACAAAGGTCCAGCCATGTGGTACAGGAGGTTAAGCTGCTGCCTTAGACACTGGTATCCTAGTGGTGGGTATTAGAGGGTGGGTTCCAGTCCCAGTTTCTGTGTTTCGGATCCTGTTTCCTGCTAATGTGCCTAGGAAGGCAGTGGAACATGGCCCAATAACTTGTGTCTCTGCCACCTATGTGAGAGACCCAGATGGAGTTATTGGCTCCTGGCTTCAGGCTGGTCTAGCCCTGCATGTTGTAGGTATTGGATGGTGAAGAGTGAATAAAGGTCTCTCTCCCCACCAACCCTGTGTGTGTGTTTGTGTGTGTGTGTGTGTGTTGTGAATACATATGTGTATACATATGGCTCTGTTGTCCTTCCATTCAAATAAGCAAATGTTTTGATTTATTTTATTTGAAAGGAAGATTGAGAGAGAGAGAGAGAGGGAGGGAGGGAGAGAAAGAGAGAGAGAGGTCTTCCGTCTGCTGATTCACTCCCTAAATGGCTGCAATGGCTACGGCTGGACAAGGCCAAAGCCCGGAGCCAGGAGCTTCATCTCCCACATGGGTGCAGGGCCCCAAGGATAATGTTACAAAGATTGCGTTGATACCGTTAAATACTCAAGACCCTGAGTATGTTAGAAATGGGCTCTTACTTGGTGCTGTTACTTTCAAAGTGTTTTGAACTTGCTGGGGCTTATGTTAAGAAATGAAGTTTGTAATTTTTATATTTTAATTCCATTATGCACAACAGTAGAAAAGTGTTGTCCCATTGTTAAAAATAAGAGTAGCTGAACACTGAGTTACTTTACAGTAGATTTTATAATGATAGTTTCTTTTACTTCATTATCTTTTATCATTTCACAGCACAGAATTCTCAGTAGACATTTGAAAGGCTTTAATTTTCAGTGGCAATATATTTTATATTTACAGTGTTCATGCATATTATGTCTTTCTCCAATAAAATTACACTTAAAGGACTTTTTGTTGGACATGTTGTAACTTGATGAGTTAAAGTATTCAGTATAGCATAGTAGGAAGAGATGAACTCTGGAATGCAACTGCCTCCATTCCAATATCATTCCTGTCAACCTTTAGTGGTCTGACCTGTGCAAGTGAGTATACCTGCTTGTGCTTTAATTTCCTCAAATGCAAAGTGAGCATTCATATTTGTACCTATTGTGAAGATTAAATATTATAATATATATATTGTGTATATATATACACATATATATTGTGTAATATATATATATATATATATATATATATATATATATATATATATATATATATATAATGTGTATGAGGCTCTGGCACCTGATAAGTATGATGATAATTCTTTCATTCTCTTTGATATGGGCATAGGAGCAGTATATAATGACAAAGATAGCTAACGTATTAATCAGCAAGAAGTCTTGATTATGTTCCCTCTCATTTAGTGATTTTATATTTAACAATGAACACGTTTCTGTCTTCTCCAGCTTAGCTTTCAGAATATATTATGTCGTGTGTGTTATCATTTTGATAAAATATAGATTTATTGTATGTAAAACCATTAAAGTATAAATGAAACTACAAATGTTTGCTGTTTTACAATTCAGGGGAAATAAATATCTTCTATTATTATATTTTTATAAGAAAACACAGCAAGAATGAAATGCTTATGTTTTAAAGGCTTTAACAACATTCTTCCTCTTTCTTTGTGCCAGGGTTTTCCAGGTGACTTTGGAGAGAGAGGCCCTGCTGGTCTTGATGGCAGTCCTGTGAGTACATCGTGGTAGCCCAGCATTACACTTTAATGTCATTCGTACTCCACAACAACTGTACTTGCCATCCTCAGTACCATATTTTTGAATAACCACTAGTAAGACAGTTTCCAAACCACAGTGCACACTCCAATTTGTGATTTTTCAACATAGGAAATAACCAAAAATGTTATGGATAAACTCCATCATGGTATAAATCACACATGTTAATTATTTTGACTGTGTTAAATGTGATTGCTTAAGCAACATATTAAAATATATGATCATAATACTGATATTTATACATAAAGATGCTAACATACCTCATGGTAAAACTATACACTCAGTGCTTATTCTTTTGAACTCAGACCTTCTACTTTGGGATTATTCAGTTAGCAATGTTTCAGACTGGGAAAGAGTTACCATTCTAAAATCAGTTTAATGGCATTATCAAAGTTATCAAAGAATAATGATAGATTGTTGTAGCTTCACTTTGTATCCTCAAAGAGCATATCCCTAAGAATTACAATTATATATCCTTTTCATAGGATCTTAAAGATAAATTAGAAGGAACCTCAAAATCCTAGTAGCAAAATTGGGAATTGTTCCAATTTTAGGAAATAGTTTCTTTTGTACTTCTTTTTCAAGTTAACTACATTAACTAATTCAGTCAATTTAAACAAGGTTTGACTTGTTGTAAATAATGATAAGTAAAAGTGGAATTGATTTTCAAATCAATTATTAAAAACTTGAATGATATTTGATGTATAATATTTACCATTTTCTCTTTCCAATGATTCTGGGGAAATTCCCATTTCAGGAATGATAAAGTAAGCATTATTTAAGGTTTACAAAAAAAAAAAGTAATATTTATCTAGTGTGAAGATATATTTGATGTTTTGTCAATTACATATCATGAAGTATATTACAATTGGACTCAAAGTATTTAAAACTTTAGTTGAAATGTTTTTTGGAGAACATTTTGAATCTTTTAAATAGTTCAGATGCAAGAGAAAAATAGATATTTTTAGTTTATCAGTTTTAAGAATTTGAAATGCAAAAAAAAGGATTAGTAGGACTATCACTGTACTTTGTGTGATGTCAATAATGTTACACTGGCATAGAGTGGATTAGGAATATTTTAGAGTACAGAGTATAATAGAATGAGTTCCAAAAGACAAATCACATATCAGGTGAAAATGTATATTAATCATTAAAAATCTGATATTTATGTAAATAATATAAGTGTTGCTAATTCCTTATATCTGTATAGTACCTTATAAAAATTTTCAAAACTTTTTATACATAGGAAAATTTTATTCTGATATTTACACCCTGTGAAACTTTGTTTTTTAGATGAGATAAATGAAGTTTAGAAAATTTAAATAATGTGCTTCAAAAGAGTAGACAGTGTTGTAAACTAAGAATGCTAACCATTTAGGCTGACCACCTGTCTTTTCATACAAGTCATTTCAAAAATTAGTGGAAAATGAAATTAAAAGGTAAGTTTATCTTAGTGTAAAACAAATTGAATCTGTGCATTTTTAATCATAATATGCATTTTCCATGACATTTTTGAAGGCCTATCTTGAATGTTGATTATGGTGGAGTTTACTTCCTTTATTAAATCTACAGGAGGCATTGAGAGTTCTACATCCTAGCTAAGTGGTAGTCCTTGCATCCTAAAGCATGGAGCCACGGAAAGTTTTTGAAGAACATAAACTGCCTCCATAGTTTTCTACATCTCAGAAAGATGCATTAGAGTATAGACGTTTCAGAAGTCAGCTGAAGTAGAAGATTAAGTTTGATGTATTCCTTTCTAGAAGTTTCTATATTCATCTTCAGCACATACCTTTAACAGCAGGAAATCATATCTAATAAATTTTGCACATTTCTTTTACAATAGGGACTGGTAGGTGGCATTGGTCCTCCAGGGTTTCCTGGGCTTAGAGTGAGTATCACTAAATATTATTCTCATAAAATATCTTTTTGAATAATTTATACTTGTTAGATGTGTTTTCGAAACTTAGGAAAATGAAAAGTTTTAGTGGGTTTCAACCTTGCTCAAATGTATTTGTCAATTATATATGACAATCAGGCAGGTATTATGCATCAGAAAATTAATTATGTTTTGTAACAAACTAAAATAACACTATTTCTGTAGATTTGTATATGTGTATATATGTATACCTGCATCGTTAAAGGACACTTAGTCATGGCTTTCCTCAAAAGTGTAAGACATAGGATAGCCATTTCTTTCCTTGGAGATAGTCTTCTGTACCATCTAGTCTGGAGAGCACTATACCTAAACACAAACACAGGGATTTTAGGTAATAGAAGAAAACTGAAGAAATTGATACGAAAGCCATGTTAAACAAAGGTAGGAGCGAGGCTTCACCAACAACATTTAACTTTTTAATACCTAATTTGTTTATTATAATAAAAAGCGAATGAGTACGCTATGTGACCCCTTAATCAGTTTTTATTCACTGGTTTCAAATCTGAGTTTCAGTGGGGTTTCTGAAACAGGCAAAACAGAATTCAATAAAAACAATTCTATGGAGGCCAAACGAATGTCATGCGGGTGAGCAGTTTCTATTAAATCTTAGATTATTCATTGGAGGAAACCAACTGCTATTTCTGATACATACTCATAAATATATTTCTCTGAGCCCTGCTTATCATTTGTGACAGGGATGTGAACTGCACATATTTAATGTAAAGTTAAAGCAATTTGCATTACCATTCAGCTAAGCTAAAGGCAGATTTGACATATGTTTATGAAATCTAAGTAGCCTAATGAGAATAGAACTGTATAAGAAAACTACCCATCGCTATGTAAAAGTGGAATGTGATCATAGGCAAAGATAAGATAAAAACCACTTTAGAGTTTCTTTAACACTTGAAGTGGGTAATTTAGATTCCAGGGGTTTGTGCGGTAAACTATAACCACAATATTTTTTGCCTGAACACAGGTCTTCTGACTCCAATTTTAAAATGTTCTTTCTTCTACCTTTAATCACCCCGAATCACAGGATGACAGCTTAGTCAAAGGAATAAATTAGGAGCTCTGTTATTGAAACTGTGATCAGAATAAAAAGTTTTAACTTTATATTTTGGAATGACAGGAGTTTGAGATACAGAGTCAAAGAATGGGGATGAGTCTAAAGTGTTTAAACATTAAACTTCTGTTACATACAGCAGCAGTAACAGCAGCAATATTAACAGTAGTATCTCACATCTGTTCAGTATTTTCTTGGTACTAGCCACAATTGTTAATGTTATTTAAGTATTAGAATAACTCATGACCACTTAGCATCTAACTGTTTGAGCCCCAAACAGTTCTGTTTGAAGGCAGGTAGCTTAAATCCAGAACCCAAAATTGTAAATATCATGTTATAAATCACATCCTGAAAATGTATAATACCTTAAAATGTTATTTCATTTATAATATTATTTATAATGATTTATAAATATCTTATTTTAATATTATATATTTGTATTGTTATATTTATTATATAATAATATATAAGCATAATATATAATATTTTATTTGTTGATAATACCTTAAAATACATATTATCTACTTCTGAGATTTCTTCAATTTCTATAAGAAGTTCTATGTGAATATAGAAAACAATGGACCATGTTTTTTTAGGGATTTTTCTTCAAAATACAGAACAGGATTATATCTGCAGGTGATAGTAAATGTCCTTATCAATAGGTAGAGAAAAGTGGGCAGAGGGGTAACACGCCAGAGATGCTCTTCATGTGTTCTTCATGTAACTTATTAACTTTGGATTAGTTCAGAAGCTTCCATTATTACCTTTATGAATAAGACCAATATTCTTCACATGGTCTGGGCCATCTAGCTTGTTTTACTGCTTTTCTACATTGAGAAGACTTGACTTTATGCCCTGGCACAGCTGTTTATTCTCAGATTCCTGCAACATATCTTCTACAATACCTTCTTTGCTCATATTTGTCTACCTGAACTATATGACCTCTGCTTACCTGACTTTGTCTTACTTATTTTATTATCTGTATGTGAGGTTTACAACATGATGTTATAGGATACAAATAGAGAGTAAAATGGCTACCACAGAGCAGCAGACTCACATATCTATCATCTCAGTTTTTTAAAAAGTTAACTTTTATGCATCTCTCAACTCCAAGACGTAGAACAGTGCCTGGCATATAATAGTGTACAGTAAAAAACTGCATTTTCCATCTGTTCTCTTTCTCTACTCATCCATCAGCTAATGAGAAAAGGTTCTATAGAAAAGGAAATGGCTAATGATATTAACAGTTAACTACCTTTGTAATCCTCATCTCTCCTACACTGATCTCTCTCTCTCTCTCTCTCTCTCTCTCTCTCTCTCTCTCTATATATATATATATATATATATATACACACACACATGCACACACACATATATATAGTACTTTATACTGTTCAAAGTAGCTGCACATACATATCTCAATTACTCCTTAATGAGTTGCAAAGTATAAAGCATATATTATTACCACCATTTATGTTCATGACTTTTCTTTGAAGATTTATTTATTTATCCGAAAGGCAGAGTAACAGAGTGGCAGAGGCAGAGGCAGAAGGAGAGAGGTCTTCCATCTGTTGGTTCACTTCCCAAATGGCCACAACAGCCAGAGCTGGGCAGATCCAAAGCCAGGAGCTAGGAGCTTCTGGGTCTCCCACATGGGTGCATGTACCAAGCACCTGGGCCATCTTCTGCTGCTTTCTCAGGCCACAGCAGAGAGCTGGATCAGAAGTGGAGCAGTCAGGACTCGAACTGGCATCCATATACGATGCCGGCACTGCAAGTGGCAGTTTTACCCACTACATTACAGCGCTGGCCCTGTTCATTACTTTAAAAAAAAATCAAAACAGTATAAGTACTTACTGTGTATCAAACCCTGAACTAGATATTAGGCATAAAAATAAGAAAAATCAAGAGTCCTGTGTTGGGCAATGTTATGTTCTAATAGCTAGAAGGGGAAAAGTGAGCAATGTCATTATTTGCATTGTGATTATTGCTGTCATGGTCTAAATGTAAAGCCACTGAGAAAGGAACAGTTCATGTTAGCTCAGTGAGTCACTGTTGGCCTCACAAAGCTGAATCTTGAATGTTGTGTATGAATGGGATAGGGTAGAAAACAGGAAAGGGCCCTAATGCAGAAGAGTGCTATGTAGGGGAAACATGGATGTTCAGCAAATGGAAAGAGGGACAGTGGTCTTGTGGTGTAGAAAATCTGGGGGATGGCAGGAGATTGAAGAAGTGAGGGTTTTTTTTCTTTTTCTTTTCAACTTTTATTTAAAAAATATAAATTTCCAAAGTACAGCTTTTGGATTATAGCAGCTTCCCCCCCATAACTTCCCTCCCACCCGCAACCATCCCATCTCCCACTCCCTCTCCCATCCCATTCTTCATCGTGATTCTTTTTCAATTATCTTTATATACTTAGTATATGCTAAGTAAAGATTTCAACAGCCTGCACCCACAAAGACACACAAAGTATAGAGTACTGTTTGAGTAGTAGTTTTACCATTAATTCTCATAGTACAACGCATTAAGGACTGAGGTCCTACATGGGGAGCAGGTACACAGTGACTCCCGTTGTTGATTTAACAATTGACATTCTTATTTATGACGTCAGTAATCATCCGAGGCTCTTGTCATGAGCTGCCAAGGCTATGGAAGCCTCTTGAGTTCACCAACTCTGATCTTATTTAGACAAGGCCATATTCAAAGTGGAAGTTCTCTCCTCCAGAAGTGAGGTTTTGAAACTAATTGGGAAAGATTATGAAAAACCTTTGTAATTAACAGTAATAGTTTGTCTGCTTGTCCAAAGCTATAGCCTCTATTTTCTCTCTCAGATGTTCCTTTCTAGCAGGTATGGTTTCTGACAAGTGATATTATTGCTTTATATAATTTTCCATGCTGTTCATTGTTAATTGTCATTTGCTTTTTTAAATTACACTAGTGAGAGATTATCACCTATTGGTATGGTGATTGAAAAGCTTGTGTGGAACTCAGTCTTTTCCACAGCATCCTTATATGAACTCTTAATTGGCCAGTGGCTGCTGTTTTCCATACAACCTATCCTTTGTGTCTCTATATTTGGATTTAATGTAACTCAAAAATTCTCTATTATTTATAGTTGTGTGGGAGGCTCTTCTGCTTCTGGGACTATATCCCACCAACCCAAAACTTGGGTCCCTCACATGAAAGCATTCCTTAGGTTTGTCCCACCTCCTCCTGGAACAGGAATATAATAGAGAATGCTGAAGGACCTGCAGGTTACTTTTGTGATGCTGAAAGTGGTGTTTCAGAGAGGCATAGTGTTTTAAGACTAGGATTTTAGATGCAACTTTTAACTTGGCATTCCTTGGAAATTTCTATAACATAGCATACCATTCAATTTTTACTTCCTAAGTCTCCGTCCCACTAAGTTCTTTCCATCATAAATGTTTTTTGGTATTTCCTAATACTTACATTTTGTGATTTTGCTTTTAGAGTCACAAAAAAACTAAAGGTTATTGTACATACAAATTGTACAAATGTACAATCAGTATATTCATTTGAAGATGCCATATCAAAAACAATGATATATGGCCGGTGCCGCGGCTCACTAGGCTAATCCTCTGCCTTGCGGCGCCGGCACACCGGGTTCTAGTCCCGGTTGGGGTGCCGGATTCTGTCCCAGTTGCCCCTCTTCCAGGCCAGCTCTCTGCTGTGGCCAGGGAGTGCAGTGGAGGATGGCCCAAGTGCTTGGGCCCTGCACCCCATGGGAGACCAGGAAAAGTACCTGGCTCCTGCCATCATGGCGGCCATTGGAGGGTGAACCAATGGCAAAGGAAGACCTTTCTCTCTGTCTCTGTCTCTCACTGTCCACTCTGCCTGTCAAAAAAAAAAAAAAAAAAACAAACAAAAAACCAGTGATATATTTACTGAATTGAAAGTCTATAATATTACGCATGTGAAAAAACAGGATGCAGGGACTTTTTTTATGTTTGTAAGATTTAACATTAATAATTTCTGTAATTTCTGAAAAGAGATGTTTATTACATTCCCAAGATATTAATAAGCTTTGAACTTTGAATAAACTAGCTACTGTAGTCATTAGAGTAACTGTTTCCTATTGACTGAAATTGCAAGCAATGATGTATGAATATTACATATCTGTCAGGTTGGAAAGTATTACCCTTTGCCTCTAACAGTCCCATATGTTTCAGGATTAAGCATGTTGAAAATAATTTATGTCAGTTGTATTAACAGACTGTAAGATTCATCCAAAAGTCAGGAAGTCATGTTTTCCATTTGGAAATTTGTATAATATAAAGTCAGTCTATTAAAATACTCAGTTATATTGGAAGAGAGAGCTCTAGAAATTGCTGTTAAGTTTTTTTCAGTGAATTAACTCATTCAATAGGCACTCCATACTTTATTTCAAAACTATTATGTTCCAGTTACTATATTGTAGCTGGGAAATTAAAAAATAATAAATGAAACATACTTCCACTCTCACAGAATACACGGACCAGGAACACAGAATTTAAAAAGTAGAGTGCAATGTATGTTCTAAGTAGTATAGTAGAAGGATATTCTTGCAAAGTAACCATATCAGGAAAGAATGAGGACCTGTAATAAGGGAAAGCATATTGAGAAAATGAAAAACAAGTCATTGTCCTTAGAATGTAGGATTAGGGTAGAGAGATGAAAGAGAGGAGGGAAGAAAATGGAAGGAAAGAGACCGGAAGGGTTGGTAGAGCCCGATACAGAAGGCCTGGTTTGCTATCCTAAGACATCTGGTGGACAGGGGTTTGGTCTTGTGGTTAAGACCAATATATATATATTCCATACTGAAGTGCCAGGTTCAAGTTCCAACTCCACTTCCAATTCCAGCTTCTCACTGATGTGAACCTTGGGAAGAAGCAGATGATGGCAGTAGTTGGGTCCTACAACCTACATGGGAGACCTGGATTGAGGTCCCAGCTCCTGATTCACACCTGGCCTCGCCCCCACTTTTGGGGGCATGTGTGGAGTGAACCAGTAGATGAAAGATCTCTCTTTCTCTCTCTCTTTTTTTACAAATTTAATTATTAAAGAGATGTATAGGTTCTAAATACAATGGGCAACATTTTCAGCATTTCACAAATACAACTTTAAAATTTCCTGAACATTTGGAAACCATAAAAGAGAGGCTTGAACCTACTTTGTGTTGTAGGGTGAAGAATTGTTTGGAAGATAGGTCCAGTGAGGAAGTGAGAGAAGGGAGAAAAAAGAAGCCTCAGTGGCACAGAAATTATTACTTATCCACAAACTATCAAGGATGCCCACCTTTTTTGTTTTTGGAAATACCTCAATGGTTGCTATTGTCCTTTGTGTTCTAGTATGATAAGTAGAAGGAGTATTATTAGTCTCTTGCTTATAGATGATAGTGGTAGTTCTGTTTTTCAAAAAATTGGAGCATTAAGTTGAAAACCTAACATTAGACATTATGTCATTTTCCTCTTTCTTTCTTCAATACTGATACAGTGTCTGGTACATATTGTGCTCAGTAAGTATTAAATGACGAATAAATGAGATAAGCTCAGAAGAGTAGAGCATTTTGTCTTCTGCTCAGTTTATCTGTGAATTTATGGTAAATTTTCTCATTCTGCAAATTTCAAATAATAAAATCAAATTATAGAAATCACTGGCACATAGTGACTGCTCAAGAAAAATTTGCTGAATAAATGGGTCAAATTAAAATGTAAGGTGATGAAAGGAAGGATTTTTTAAATACTTCCTGGGAGTGTGGCACTGAAATATTTCTACAGGATGTTACCTAGCTGGTGAAACATTGCAGAATGAATGTCATGGACTATGAAGACTGCTCAAGAAATATCTGCTTGAATACATGGGTGCAATAAAAATCTAAGATAATGAAATGAAGTATGTATTGAATACTTCCTGTGATCACAGCACTAATGTATTTTTATAAGATATTATCTAGCTGAAGAAATATATAAGATGAAGTCATGGACAGGAATACAGGAGTTCCTTGGAGGAAGCAGCCTTGTGAACTAGTCCACAAGTTCCTGATAAGACTTCAGGAAATAAGCTAACCTTCACTTAAATTTGGAAGATTGGTATGATTTTTAAGTGTGGAGAGGAAAAGAAGTTGTTAAAAAGCAAGGCACATGTGGGAGCTTAGTGAGATGTGTTGATCCAGGTTCACTAATTTATTCATTTTACTACAATCTGTTTGATAGTGAATACTTAATGATACCTTTCTTTCTTACTGCTTTCCTAGGGCAGTTTTGGTCCTGTGGGACCAGTTGGACCTTCTGGAATTCCTGGGCCAATGGTATGGTTCTATTTGCATAATGGATATGTCACTTTAATTTCCCTATGTTGTCACAAAATATCACTTTTTTTTTTAGGGCCTTTCAGGAAATAAGGGACTACCTGGAATCAAAGGTGATAAGGTGATTTAAATATTAATATTATCACAGAGCTAATTTCTCATTGCAGTTGTTTTTTTCTTTCAAGTAAACTGTAGAAATTACTTTATTTTTAATAATGTGATCTAATTTGTATTATGAATAATATTAACTTTTCAGAAGTAGTTAAAATAATATATTATTCTTAATACTTGTTTTCTTATAATATTACTGTGTTTATATCTTTGTATATACTGTGCTGTCTAGGGTGAACAAGGCATGGCAGGAGAACAAGGAGAACCAGGGTATCCTGGAGATAAGGTATCTCCTATACCACTGATTTTATGAAAATATGAAACAGTATAATTTCAAAAGAAATAATGCTTATTAATTTAACCTTGTATTTTGTTAGGATATGATATCAATGTAGTTTTAAGTTCTTGATTGAAATGAATTTTTTATTATATGCCTATGGTTTTTAAATTTGCTTTCAAATAAAGGTTATCTGCCTTTTGTGGTATAATAGCATTCTCTTCCCTCTATTATTCTTTTCTTTTAGGGCACTGTTGGTTTGCCAGGACTGCCAGGGATGAGAGGAAAGCCAGGACTTTCAGTAGGTTTGAACTTTTGCTTTATTCTTTCCCATTAACAGAGTGCATACCAAGCATAAATATTGGTACTTGCTGATGTGAGCAGGATACAAGAAGCTTACTATAAGACTATCAGTCTTGCATTTTTGCTCTTCAGTTTTAGAATATATCTCAAGTGTTCAACTCATATTCCATAGAATATTGGACCTTCTCCTAACCCCAAATCTTGGTCAAAGCTAAGTTTCTATGAACTCTAAAGATCTTGGTTATGCTATTTCTCCTAATGACCCATTACAAATAGTATTTAAATTAAATTGGAGTTTTTAACACAGAAAACATAAAACATGTTAAATAGTATTTTTATTTTTCCAAATATCAGTCCCATTAAGGAAATAGTCTGAAAAAAAGATAGCATGTCACACTCCTTGGTGGTTCCAAATATTCTAATTTCTTTTCCTTTTTTCTAATTCTTAGGCATCAATTAGTTGAAAGAAAAGTGACATTATGTTGTAGTTAGCATAAAACTCACAAATTATTAAACTAAAATTAATAATTAAAATCATTCACAATGTATCTTTGAATATTTAAAATTATAATACTTATTAGAGTTAACATTTATTGAGTGTTTACAATGTGCAAGGCAGTATTTCTAGAGACTGTCATCTAACTTAATGTGCATGACAGTCCTATGCTGCTGATGCTTTTGTTGCTCCTGTTTTATAGATTAAGGAAATTGAGGCACAAGAGTGTTTAATAACCTGCCCAAGGTCCCATAGATAGTAGGTGGCCACCTAGGAAAATCTAGGTAATCAAGTGTATCACAGCTCATGTTCTTAGCCACTATGATAAAATGCTTTAGGGTTTAGTGGTTTTTTAATTTTATTATTCTTTTTTATTACTTGACAGGTAGAGTTATATATAGTGAGAGAGACAGAGAGAAAGGTCTTCCTTCTGTTGGTTCACCCCCCAGATGGCTGCTACTGCCAGCGCTGCGCTGATTTGAAGCCAGGAGCCAGGTGCTTCCTCCTGGTCTCCCATGCGGGTGCAGGGGCCCAAGCTCTTGGGCCATCTTCCACTGCCCTCCTGTGCCACAGCAGAGAGCTGGCCTGGAAAAGGAGCAACTGGGACTAGAACCCAAGGTGCCAGCGCCGCAGGCAGAGGATTAACCAAGTGAACCATGTCGCCGACTCCCCTAGGATTTAGTGTTTTAAGATTTTAACATTGATTACAACTCTGTGATGGTGAATATAGTTGGAAAAATAGAAATAGAAATATAATTTGTTAATATTACATTAAAATATGCATTGAAAGTAAGATGTTGTTTACCTGAGCAATTCATCAAATTCCTTCTAACTCCACCCTCCCGTCTAAGGGTTAATTAGTGCTGCATCTCAGGAGGCACTATTAAGTTTCAGAGCTTCATGTGTACTGTTTTTGTGACTTCCAACAGTCACAATATTTTACAAATACTTCTCAGGGATTATTTAATCCAAAGAACAGTTTTTTTCATCTTTGATGCTATGTTACCAGTGACCTCTGCCTTTACCAGTTTTGTGCCCTGAAATGATGGCAGCTAATTCAGCCATGTACAGCCATGTGCCAAGGTTTGAACCCAGCTTTTGAAGCTCAAAACTGTAAAGTGCACACGTAAGGTAATGAGATTAGGTCGTGAAGTTAACAGACAGTTTCTGCTTTTTGTGTATGACTCCAAACTGCAGTGACCGGAAAAAATAAGACTTTAATTTTTACATCATTTTCCCCCTGTTAATATGATGGTTTTCTAACTTCTGATAGTAAACAGAAAAGAAACAACACACCATCTAAAGCCAATACATAAAATATACCAATACTATATCTTATGATTTACAATTAACTTTTTGAGAAAGCTACAGCCTAATATGATTATATAAGGCAAGATATTTTACTGTTCTTTATTGTTTGATTTAATCTATATTGATAAGATGTTTATGAGAGGATAAAAATTACTAGCCTGAGAGATGGAGATGGGTTCTAGCTCCAGTTCTGACACTTCACATGTTATGATCTTGGTCATCTAACCACTGTGATACAGTTTCTCACGTTTAAAATAAGAGATGGGGGTGCAGTGTGTTAAGCCTCTACATGGGATGCTCACATCCCATATTACATTGAGTGGTTCACATCCCAGCTACTCCACTTTTGATCCAGCTTCCTGCTAATGTATGTCCTAAAGGGCAGCAGAAGATGGCCCAAGTGCTTTAGCCCCTGCCATTCACATAGGAGACAAGGATGGAGTTGCAGTCCCTTGGCTTTGGCCTCGTACAGCCCTGACCATTGCAGGCATTTGGGGAGTGAACCAGTGGATGGACAGTTTCTCTTTCTCTCTCTCACTTTGCCTTTCCAGGAAATGAAAATAAATAAATATAATTTTTAAGATTTCTTGTACCTATGTGAGCTTAATATTTTTTTCTCCTAGTAATAGCGATTACCAATATTTCTCAAGCTAAAGAAAAAGCTGAGAGCCTATTTTTTCTTTAACAAATTTGTCTTAAAACTTCCTCTAAATCTTAAAATTAAAAAACAAAACAGGGGAGTGGTGAGGGCTGGCGCTGTAGATTAAGCCTTTGCCTGCAGCATTGGCATTGCATATGGATGACGGTTGTGTCCTAGCTGCTCCCATTTCCAATCCAGCTCCCTGCTGATGGCTTGGGAAAACAGTGGAAGATGGCCCATGTGCTTTTGACCCTGCACCCACATGAGAGACCTGGAAGAAGCTCCTGGATCCTGATTCAGATTGGCCCAGCTCTGGCCGTTGTGGCCGTTTGGGGAGTGAACCAATGGTTGGAAGTCCTCTTCCTCTGTCTCTCTCTGTCTAACTCTGACTCTCAAATAAATAATAAATAAATTAAAAAAAAAAAACACTTTTTCCCCATGAAAGAAGTCACAAGAAATGTTGAGTTTCTTTTAAGGCAGAGAACAAGAAATGATGAGAGTGAGGCTTTTACTTGCTCATTTTATACTTTCCTGGACTATTCTAATAAAAAAGAAAATTGTGTCTCATGTCATCAGGGAATACTTTGGTAGGGAGATAATTGAGCATTTATGTTTGCTTCATCAAACATTTAAAAAATATATACTTCTGGCTGACAATATGATAAGGACTCAGGAATTATTATTAGTGAGGTGGTCATGTATTTAGTTTTTTTTTTCTTGCTTGTATCTTATTAATAGGAAGAAATATAGATTTTTTTGACCCATAAACTTCCCTTGTTATAGAAAGATACTTTATGCTTGCATAGAATTAGTTATTATATTAAGAAACTGACTCTGACACTTGTTTATACAAGTTAGTGCCTACCTAAAACACTTGTTTAATGTCATGTAATGAATGCCAAATTCATAAAAGGGTGTTTCCCATTTCTTTACCCTACTTTTACTTTTCTGTCATGCAAGATATTAGTGTTACTGACATTGTTTCCAAGTGGGTCCAAGTTGTAACATGAAAGAACATTTTTGAGATATAAGAAAGAGTATCCTGATCTGGATGGTTTTACCTCACAGAATAGGAAAGCTTTGCTCTGTGAGTATTCAAAGTATACACAAAACAACCACTCTGGAGTTCCTTGGAAGTCTTGTTTCATTGAGGCGTAAAAAATGTCCTTTCTACTTTTTAACTAGGCTTTTCTATCACTTGTAGAGTTTTACAAAACAAAGAATTATTCTGAAGAATGATTATAATTATTCCATAATTTATATTTTTAAATATCTGACTGTCAGTCAACGTTTCTGAAAACAAAGGCCTTTTTGTGTGGAATTTTTTTTTTCCTTGCTGCTTGTAAATTTAGGGTTTTGGTTGAATTTTGCCACTAGAGGGCCTCATCTGTGTCTCTCTAAGAGAGGTGCTTGTCCTAAGGATGTATGTACTGATTCTTATGGATCACAGTGTTTGTGTTTGTTTTGTTTCATTGAAAAAAGGGAACTTAAGTGGATCTTTGCATAATATTTCATGAACTTTCTTCAGATTTGATTACAGTAATTGTATCGTCCTGTTTTATGTACAGATACCTCAGCACTGAGAATGTATCCAGTGCATGAGGGAAACTGTGTTTACGGGTTATCTCATGTTGTATCTTCCAATTTTATGTACCTGGGACCTACTTGAATAAAATTCTAAGGTCACATAGAAATTTTACATAACATAAATAATGAATTCAATAGTTTTTCTTATGGAAACAAGGATATCATTATACTCAGGTCTTCCCTATTCCATAATTAACACCTGTTTTGAACATTACCAACTTTCTCTAGACTTTCTCTCAGACTTCATATGAACCTCTTTCTCTCCTCTCACTTTCTTCTCTATTATTGATTTTACATCTGAAATATGAAAGTCAATATATTGAAAACCAAATCCCCCCCCCCCCCCCAATGAACAAAGCAATAGCAGAGGTAAATTGCACCTTAGACCATTTGGACCTAATAGACATCTACAGAACCTTCCATCCAACAGCTGCAGAATACACATTCCTCTCAACAGCACATGGAACATTCTCCAGGATAATTCTATGGTAGGTCACAAGCAGTTTCAACAAGTTTAAAAGTATAGAATTGTACTGAATATCTTTTCTGAACACAGTGCAATATAATCAGAAATCACTAACAACAGAAGCTTTTGAAAGAATCAAAGCAATCTGAGAATCCAGCAAGGGGCAGAATGTGAAGAAAAGATTAATGATTGTAAAATCGATTAATATTAATGAGTACTCTCTTTGTGCTGGGCATTGTGCTTGGCACTTTACATATAATTAACCCTCAAATTAACCTTTGCAATGACTCTGTGAGAATGTTAGTACTATTGTCAATAATTGTAGGTTATTGATGAGAAAAGTGAGGCATAGACAGATTCAGAAACCAGAATTTAATCCAAGTGAGTCTTAAATACTAAATCAGGCCACCAAAAGTATTAAAAGGGAGAGAAGAGTTGTATTAACAATCCTAGGACTCTGGTTATTTATAAAAGCAACTCCTCATTTAGATGATCACTACTTCATGAGGTTCAGGTTTATTGTCTTATATCTGAAAGAAACAATTTTTTACCTTTACTTGAGCACTTAATAAATATGTTTATATCTCTACTTTATGGGAGCAAATATATTATATCAAAAATATTATACTTAAATAAGTTTCACAATGATGAGGGCCATAAATTAAATCTCTGGAAAGGCATTAGAACTTTGACATAATATACTGTGTGCTGTTTGCTTGCCATATGCCCGTTTTCTCTTTTAATTGTGGTTTTAAAGTTAATGTTTATATTTTTGTTCCTACCCTTTCTCCACCTAGGGTCAACCAGGTGACCCAGGACCTCAAGGACCACCTGGCCCTCCAGGACCAGAGGTAAATATTAGTGGAAAGATAATAAATTTGAAACAAAAATAGTGGAAATTAAACTTAATTGGTAAAACATGTTTTTACATGGAAGGCTGAAGGAAGAGTCTCTTTAATGTTTATATTTGTACAAATAGTTTGGACTAATTTTTTTCTGTTGTGTCAGGAGGTCTGCAGCAGTGATTCTAAGGGAAGAAGGTTCTAGTGACATTTTTGGTCTTAATTCTGTCACAGCTGATTTATTTGTTCTGTATTACAGCTATTAATGACACATACTTAGGACTTGAAATCAAATTTCAAGACAAAAGCTCCACTGAATTGTTAATGCAAAATGCTTCCAAGACTTATTATATGCGTGCATCATGGATCTCATATTTCAGAATAAACATAGTTAAGTCTATAGTACATGTATCAGATTTGTTTGTATATTCTTTAAACTTTTGACTTTGACTTAATGCCTGATACAGAGCCACTTTCATTTCTGAAAGTGGACATGGACATAATCTTCTCAGATGAAACAGTTAGGTTTCGTTGAATCTTTTAATGCACCAGAGATATTATATATAGATATAAAGCTTGTGAAGCTCACTCTAGTTTCAGAAAATATACCTGTACGTAAAAGGTACTTCCCAAAATTCATGGAAAATGGAATTAAAATATAAATTTATTTGAAGCAATTTTTTAAAATTCACACTTCATTTCTTATACTTATCTCTGTTGACCTTTTGAGGAACTCTCAAATGCATGATTTCAAAAACAATGTTTGCACCAAAATAAACTTATTTGCTTTTCCACAAGCATTTTGAAATGCCTTCATTTGTGTACACATATACATATACATAAATATCCATACACAACTGATAGATTCAACCGTGAATCTGTGAAAATAAATTTGGCTTCAGAATAAATAAATCAGAGCCATAAAATCACCATAGTGGCAGAGCAGTACACAGGATTTATAGGAACTGATTCATTTCTCTCTCTCTCTCTCTCTCTCTCTCTCTCTCTCTCTCTCTGTAAACTGTAAGATCTACTTCTTACTCAATGAATGTCTTGCAGTGTTGGCTGATTTCTTTAATGAATATGTATTCTTATTTATTATCTAATCTAAATATACATTGGATGTGGGTGTTGTGGAACTCCAGGGCAAGCCACCCCTTGGCACATCTGCAACAATATTGTACTGACTGGTTGTGTCCCTGCTACTCCGTGCTTCTGTTCCAGCCCCGTGCTAATGTGCCTGGGAGGCAGCAGATGATGGCCCAGGTACCTGGAAACCTGCCACCCACATGGGATACCTGGATAGAGTTCCTAACTTGTGACCTCAACTTTGCCTAGGCTGCTGTTGTGGGCATTTGTGGAGGGAAGCAGCAAGTGGAATCTCTCTCTCTCTGCCTTTCAAAAAATAAATAAATAAATATTTAAAAACCAAAGAAAAACGCAATGAATATTGATAGTTCAAAAATCTTAAAAAAAATTGCTTTGCTCCTGGTCTTATTGATAGGGATACAATAGGAAGTAAAGCACAGCAGGAGATTCATAAGTTTGTCTCTTTGTATGAATCTACATTATTTTAATCATTTTTAATGAAAATTTTTCTGAAATAGTCTTTTCATACTGAAGATACAGAATCTAATTGAACGTTCATTATATTTAAAGATTATTATTATGACGACATTTTTTTATTATGATAACTGTAGTTGCAGGTGAATTTTGCCCTGGAAAATTCTTTGTAGCCTCTTTGCTATCAGTATAGCTTGGAATCATTTTCTTCTTTCTCATAAAGCTTGGTCAAGGGATGTATTAGCCATATTTTCACTCATTACTTGTTCTTCCAAAGTTGTTTCTCTTTTCTGTTACCTTTGAAATTTGTCACCAGTGGAGCCGGCGCCGTGGCTCACTTGGTTAATCCTCCACCTGCGGCACCGGCATCCCATAGGGGCACTGGGTTCTAGTCCCAGTTGCTCCTCTTCCAGTCTAGCTTTCTGCTGTGGCCTGGGAGGGCAGTGGAGGATGGCCCAAGTGCTTGGGCCCCTACATCCACGTGGGAGACCAGGAGGAAGCACCTGACTCCTGGCTTCGGATCAGCGCAGCACCGACCATAACGGCCATTTGGGGAGTGAACCAACAGAAGCAAGACCTTTCTCTCTGTCTCTCTCTCTCTCTCACTGTCTACAACTCTACCTGTCAAATAAATAAATAAATAAAATTAAAAAAAAAAAAACTTGTCACCAATATTCAAGGCATTATGTAATTGTCTTTGATGTTTGCACGAATACAAGGTCCTGAGCCGTTACTTTATACCTATTCATCCTCTTCACATTTCATAAATATTTTCATAGGGATATATATGTGACATATATTATCTCAAGAACTGGTGCAAGGTTGTTTTGGGAAATGACACCTAATCCAAAGATCATAACTCTTCATGATCATAAAAATATGCTACTCAACCATATATGAGGCAGCTTTTTTTTCCCAAACTCTTCTTAACATTAGTCTCTTAATAGAATTTCCCATACATAAAATCAAAATAGGATATTTAATAACAAAGGACAGCTGGAAATTTTGGACTTACCTAGTGGATAACTTTTCTTGGGTTGAGAATCTTATATGTTGTGTTAAATTTAAACTTTATCCAATTGACACATCCAAAGATTTCTTAAGAAGGTATGGAATTATCAGGCTTGTGCCTTACACTTATGCATGGTTGCAGGGGTTAAAGCAAAACAGAATGAGGGATACAGGGGTGAAAAAAGACAATTCATACTGATGTAGAAGGATTATGGCAATCAAACAGGGGAATAATGAGGAAGCTCTGTGCCAATAGAGAGGAAAGGACGGAAATATCACGTATAGCACTTAAACCATTCAATTCACTTCATTCCGTTTGTGAAAGAGAGCATTCTGAAACATTGAATAAAAGCGGAGAAAACGGAACAGGGGATATTGAGGATGGTTTGAAATAATGCTTTGGTTATGAATCTGTTGGGACTAAAATGCTTGCAGAATGTAAGAAAATTAATAAATGTACAGATACATAGACCTAAATCTCTGAAGAATTAAGTAGTTTACAGACACCTGTTTATATTGCCATCCACATAAAGGCATTAGACAAAGCAGTTGTAATCGATGAAATCATTTAGGGAGAGTTCATGAAACAAGATGCTTTGTGCAATCACCTGTTGCCTCTCAGGGTGCACATTAGCAGGAAACTAAAATCGGAAATGAAACCAAGATTCAAACCCAAGAACTTAGATATGGGATGCAGGCTTTCTAAGTAACCTTTTAATTGCTAGGCAAAATGCATGCCACACAATTTTATCTCTTAATCATTATTATGCTTTCAGTAACATTCTTTAGCAAATGCCATTTTGGGATAGTATATGTCAGTGGCAGGTTAAATTTATTCAAGGCTGCTGAAAGATGCAGAATAATAATTATTTTCTTTAAAACTTTATTAACATCACATCTTTGTCAGGCAGTTTTGGTGGTTGCTGTGATAAAACCTTATACAGTGAAAAACTATGTGGGCCAAGAAATGAGGAAAAAGAAATTGCACGGTGCCCAACAGGCAGACATTTCTCATCACCAAGTCATTATAGTTATTTAACTATAAAATGAAATGTTTTTTAAAAGGACTCCATAAGGAGAGTCATATTTTAAGAAAAACACTTGCATTAAGCAAATACTGAATTTTTAATGATATATTTTTAAATGAGTTCATTCTTCCAGAAAAGTTTGAGAAATCATTCTAAGACCAAAACTATGCTTGAAAATGTTACTTAGAGAAGTACACTATCCTCCCTGCCTTGCCCCCCCGTCTTAGCCCCCTATTCTTCAGTGTTCTTGTTAACTCCCAGAGTCAGTCTCATTAGTTTCTGATTTATTCTTCTTGTATGTGGGGTGTGTGTGTGTGTGTGTGTGTGTCTTAGTGAGCAGATATATGTCTTTTTTTCCCTTATTGGTACTTTTTTCTAACATAGAAGGTTATATACCAAAGATATTATTTTACAATTTTTACTCTTATTTACTTAAAAATGTATTCTGGAAATCATAGTAAATTAGTTCATTGAGCTCTTACTCAGTTTTCCAGATTCACAGTACTTTACTACGTTGATTTATCATAATTTTTTTAAACATTTATTTAGTAAATATAATTTTCCAAACTACAGTTTATGGATTACAATGGCTATTCCCCCCCCATAACTTCCCTCCCACCCGCACCCCTCCCATTTCCTGCTCCCTCTCCTATTCCATTCACATCAAGATTCATTTTCAATTATCTTTGTATACAGAAGATCGATTTAGTATCTATTAAGTAGAGATTTCATCAGTTTGCACCCACACAGAACATAAAGTGTAAAACAGTTTGAGTACTAGTTATAGCATTACTTCACATTGGACAACACATTAAGGACAGTGATCCCACATGAGGTGTAAATACACAGTGACTCCTGTTGTTGACTTGACAATTTGACACTCTTGTTTATGGCGTCAGAAATCTCCCTAGGCTCTAGTCATGAGTTGCCAAGGCTATGGAAGCCTCTTGAGTTTGCTGACTTCGATCTTATTTAGACAAGGTCATAGTCAAAGTGGAAGTTCTCTCCTCCCTTCAGAGAAAGGTATCTCCTCCTTTGATGGCCCATGCTTTCTACTGGGATCTCACTCACAGAGATCTTTCATTTAGGTTTGGTTGTTTTTTTGTTTGTTTGTTTGTTTGCCAGAGTGTCTTGGCTTACCATGCCTAAAATACTCTCATGGGCTCCTAGGCCAGATCCGAATGCTGTAAGGTCTGATTCTGAGGCCAGAGTGCTGTTTAGGACATCTGCCATTTTATGAGTCTGCTGTGTATCCCACTTCCCATGTTGAATTGTTCTCTCCCCTTTTTATTCTATCAGTTAGTATTCGCAGACACTAGTCTTGTTTGTGTGATTCCTTTTTATCATAATTTTTCAGTCATTATTGTATGTGAGGTAATTTGGATTGTTTCTGGCATTTTACAATTACAAACACTGCCTCAGTGAATACACATTGTGCTTATGTGTTTCCATACAATTAGAGGTATATCTTGATGGTAGATTCCTAGAAATGGGATTGCTGGGTCAAAAGAAAAATGTATATCATTTTTCTAAATTGTGCCACATTCCTCTCCAAAAAGTTGTAACAATTTACATTCCTATCAACATTTTTCTAATTATGAAATTTCTCCAGTTATGAATGAGAGTGAATACTTTTTCTGAGTTTAGAACTGTTTTTTTATTTGCCTTGTGAATTCTTTTTAACGTCTTTCCCATTCTTCTATTGTACAGTGGATCTTTTTGCTCTAATCGTTTAAAAATTATTTTTATTTTTTTTAATTTTTTTTAACTTTTATTTAATGAATATAAATTTCCAAAGTACGGCTTATGGATTACAATGGCTTCCGCCCCATAACGTCCCTCCCACCCGCAACCCTCCCCTTTCCCACTCCCTCTCCCCTTTCATTCACATGAGGATTCATTTTCGATTCTCTTTATATACAGAAAATCAGTTTAGCATACATTAAGTAAAGATTTCAACAGTTTGCTCCCACACAGAAACATAAAGTGAAAAATAATAGATGCTTTTTTAAATGATGATGAAATCAGATCAGACCTATTGTCATGTTTAATCCCAGTGAGAGTCAAGTTGGGAATTGATAATTTCTTTTTTTTTTTTTTACAGAAGATCAGTTTAGTATACATTAAGTAAAGATTTCAACAGTTTGCACCCCCATAGAAACACAAAGTGAAATATACTGTTTGAGTACTCATTATAGCATTAAGTCTCAATGTACAGCACATTAAGGACAGAGATCCCACATGAGGAGTAAGTGCACAGTGACTCCTGTTGTTGACTACAAATTGACACTCCTGTTTATGGCATCAGTAATCTCCCTATGCACCAGTCATGAGTTTCCAAGGCTATGGAAGCCCCTTGAGTTCTCCGACTCTTATCTTGTTTAGACAAGGTCATAGTCAAAGTGGAGGTTCTCTCCTCCCTTCAGAGAAAGGTACCTCCTTCTTTGAAGACCTGTTCTTTCCACTGGGATCTCACTCACAGAGATCTTTCATTTAGTTTTTTTGTTTGTTTGTTTGTTTTGTTTTTTTTTTTTTTTTTTGCCAGAGTGTCTTGGCTTTCCATGCCTGAAATACTCTCATGGGCTTTTCAGCCAGATCGGAATGCCTTAAGGGCTGATTCTGAGGCCAGAGTGCTGTTTAGGACATCCGCCATTCTATGAGTCTGCTGTGTATCTCGCTTCCCATGTTGGATCACTCTCCCCTTTATTTATTCTATCAGTTAGTATTAGCAGGTACTAGACTTGTTTATGTGCTCCCTTTGACTCTTAGTCCTTTCATTATGATCAATTGTGAACTGAAATTGATCACTTAGACTAGTGAGATGGCATTGGTACATGCCACCTTGATGGGATTAAATTGGAGTCCCCTGGTATGTTTCTAACTCTACCATTTGGGGCAAGTCAGCTTGAACATGTCCCAAATTGTACATCTCTTCCCTCTCTTATTCCCACTCTTAGATTTAACAGGGATCACATTTCAGTTAAATTTCAACACTTAAGAATAACTGTGTATTAATTACAGAATTAAACCAGTAGTATTCAGTAGAACAGACAAAAAAACTACTAAGAGGGATAATGTTTTAAGTTGTTCATTAACAGTCAGGGCTATGCTGATCAAGTCACCGTTTCTCATAGTGTCGATTTTGCTTCAACAGGTTTCCTTTTTGGTGTTCAGTCAGTTGTCACCAATCAGGGAGAACATATGGTATTTGTCCCTTTGGGACTGGCTTATTTCACTCAGCATGATGTGTTCCAGATTCCTCCATTTTGTTGCAAATGACTGGATTTCATTGTTTCTTACTGCAGTACAGTATTCTAAAAAGTACATATCCCATAATTTCTTTATCCAGTCTACCGTTGATGGGCATTTAGGTTGGTTCCAGGTCTTAGCTATTGTGAATTGTGCTGCAATAAACATTAGGGTGCAGACCGTTTTTTTGTTTGCCAATTTAAATTCCTTTGGGTAAATTCCAAGGAGTGGGATGGCTGGGTCGAACGGTAGGGTTATATGCAGGTTTCTGAGGAATCTCCAGACTGACTTCCATAGTGGTTGACCAGTTTGCATACCCACCAACAGTGGGTTAGTGTCCCTTTTTCCCCACATCCTTGCCAGCATCTGTTGTTGGTAGTTTTCTGTATGTGAGCCATTCTAACCGGGGTGAGGTGAAACCTCATTGTGGTTTTGATTTGCATTTCCCTGATTGCTAGTGACCTTGAACATTTTTTCATGTGCCTGTTGGCCATTTGGATTTCCTCTTTTGAAAAATGTCTATTGAGGTCCTTGGCCCATCTCTTAAGTGGGTTGTTTGTTTTGTTTTTGTGGAGTTTCTTGATCTCTTTGTAGATTCTGGTTATTAACCCTTTATCTGTTGCATAATTTGCAAATATTTTTTCCCATTCTGTCGGTTGTCTCTTCACTCTCCTGACTGTTTCTTTTGCAGTACAGAAACTTCTCAATTTGATGCAATCCCAATAGTTGATTTTGGCTTTGACTGCCTGTGCCTCTGGGATCTTTTCCAAGAAGTCTTTGCCAGTATCTATATCTTGCAGGGTTTCTCCAATGCTCTCTAATAATTTGATGGTATCGGGTTGTAGATATTGGTCTGTAATTCTCTTTCAATGCTGCATCTTTTTCTGGCTTAGGAATTAAGGTGATGCTGGCTTCATAGAAAGAATTTGAGATGACTCCCTCTTTTTCAATTGTTCTGAATAGTTTGAGAAGAATTGGAGTCAGTTCTTTAAATGTCTGGTAGAATTCAGCAGTCAATCCATCTTGTCCTGGGCTTTTCTTTGTTGGGAGGGCCTTTATTACTGTTTCAATTTCTGTCTGAGTTATGGGTCTGTTTAGGTTTTCGATGTCTTCCTGGTTCAATTTAGGTAGGTTGCATGTGTCCAGGAATCTATCCATTTCTGATAGGTTTCCCTGTTTGCTGGCATACAAGTCCTTGTAGTAATTTCTGATGATTCTTTTTCTTTCTGTGGTGTCTGTTGTAGCCTTCTCAATATCAGACAAAATAAACTTTTCTTTTCTTTTTTTAGTTAGTTAGGCCAATGGGGTGTCAATTTCGTTTATTTTTTCAGAAAACCAGCTCCTCGTTTGGCTGATTTTTTGTAATGGTTTTTTGGATTCAATCCTGTTGATTTCTTCTCTGATTTTAATTATTTCTCTTCTCCTACTAGATTTGGGTCTGGTTTGCTTTAGGTTTTCTAGATCCTTGAGGTGAATTGAAAGCTCATCTATTTGGTGTCTTTCCAAATTCTTGATGTAGGCACCTATTGCTATAAACTTTCCTCTTAACACTGCTTTTGCTGCGTCCCATAAGTTTTGGTATGTTGTGCTGTTATCCTCATTTACTTCCAGAAAATTTTTGATTTCTCTTTTAATTTCTTCTATGACCCATTGTTCATTCAGGAGCATGTTGTTCAATCTCCATGTATTTGTGTATGCTCTAGGGATTCTAATTCTAGTGATTGCTAATTTCCAACTTCATTCCTTTATGGTCTGAGAAGCTGCATGGTATGATTCTAATTCTTTTGAATTTGCTGAGACTTGCTTTATGGCCTAGTTTGTGGTCAATCCTAGAGAAGGTTCCATGTACTGCTGAGAAGAATGTAAAATCTTTAGCTGCAGGATTGAAAGTTCTGTATATATCTGTTAGATCCATTTGGGCTATAGTGTCGTTTAAATCTACTGTATCCTTGTTGATCTTCTGTCCTGTTGATCTGTCTATTTCTGAGAGTGGAGTATTGAAGTCCCCCAGTACTATTGTATTGGGGTCTAAGTCTCCCTTTAAGTCCCTTAACAAATCTTTTAGATAAACCAGTGCCTTGTAGGTAGGTGCATATACATTGATAATTGTTATATCTTCTTGTTGTATTGATCCCTTAATCATTATATAGCGCCCCTCTTTGTCTCTCTTAACAGTTTTTGTGGTAAAGTTTATGTTGTCCGATATTAAGATGGCTATGCCCGCTCTTTTTTCATTTCTGTTGGCATGGTATATCTTTTTCCAGCCTTTCACTTTCAGTCTGTACGGGTCTTTGTTGGAAAGATGTGTTTCTTGTAAGCAGCAAATAGATGGGTTTTGTTCCTTAACCCAATCAGCCAATCGGTGTCTTTTAACTGGACAGTTCAGGCCATTAACATTCAATGTGACTAATGAAAAGTGGTAACTTTGCCCTGCCATTTGCCAAAGATAAGTTCTAATTTATGCTTTGAATTCCCTGTGATCTTTTGCTGTGAGGTTTCCTTCCTTTACCTTCTTTCATATTGATGACCGTGTTTCTGTGTTTCTGTGTGTAACACATCTTTAAGCATCTTTTGCAGGGCTGGACAAGTGGCAACAAATTCTTTCAATTTCTGTTTGCTATGAAAAGTCTTTATTTCACCTTCATTCACAAATGATAGCTTTGCAGGATATAATATTCTGGGCTGGCAGTTTTTCTCTCTTAGTACCTGGGCTATATCTTGCCATTCCCTCCTAGCTTGTAGTGTTTCTGATGAGAAGTCAGCTGTGAGTCTGATTCTACATCCTCTGAGAGTAATCTGACGTTTCTCTCTTGCACATTTTAGGATCTTTTCTTTATGTTTCACTGTAAAGAGTTTATTTTTTTTTTTATTTTTTATTTTTTTAATTTTTTTGACAGGCAGAGTGGACAGTGAGAGAGAGAGACAGAGAGAAAGGTCTTCCTTTGCCGTTGGTTCACCCTCCAATGGCCGCCGCGGTCGGCGCGCTGCGGCCGGCGCACCGCGCTGATCCGATGGCAGGAGCCAGGAGCCAGGTGCTTTTCCTGGTCTCCCATGGGGTGCAGGGCCCAAGCACCTGGGCCATCCTCCACTGCACTCCCTGGCCACAGCAGAGGGCTGGATTGGAAGAGGGACAACCGGGACAGACTCCGGCGCCCCGACCGGGACTAGAACCCGGTGTGCCGGCGCCGCTAGGCGGAGGATTAGCCTAGTGAGCCGCGGCGCCGGCCACTGTAAAGAGTTTAATTACAACGTGTCGTGGTGAGGATCTCTTTTGGTCGTGTTTATTAGGGGTTCTGTGAGCTTCCTGTACTAGGATGTCTCTGTCCTTCTCCAAACCTGGGAAATTTTCTGCAAATATCTCACTAAAAAGGCCTTCTAATCCTTTCTCCCTCTCCATGCCTTCAGGAACTCCTAGAACCCGAATGTTGGGTTTTTTAATAGTATCCTGAAGATTCCCGACAATATGTTTTAGATTTCTAATTTCCTCTTCTTTTCTTTGGTCCGACTGTATCCTTTCCTGTTCTCTGTCTTCTAAGTCCAATATTCTCTCTTCTGCTTCACCCATTCTGTTTGTAAGGCTCTCTAATGTGTTTTTCATTTGATCTATTGAATTCTTCACTTCATTATGATTTCTCGTCACTATCACAGTTTCCTGTTGTACTAGTTGTTTCGTTTTATTTTGATTCCTCCTTAATATTTCATTTTCACGAGAGAGATTTTCTATCTTGTCCATTAAGGATTTCTGTAGTTCAAGAATTTGTTTTTGAGAACTTCTTAATGTTCTTATCAATTTTTTGAGATCTGCTTCTTGCATTTCTTCTATCTCATCATCTTCATAATCTTGAATTGGGGTGTCTTTTTCATTTGAGGGCGTCATGGTGACTTCCTTGTTTTTATTACCTTGGTTTTTGCATTTGTTATTCGGCATATTGGAGATATTTGGTTTCTTCACTGTGGTGCTTTTTCTTGTTATACTATGACTCTAGATTAAGTGGACTGTCTGTTTTTGATGGAGCCTTAGAGGCTTGAGATGGGTGTGGCCTGAGAGCTCTGTTTGGTGTTCCAAAGGTGACACTCCCATGTTAGGCGTGGTAAATCTCTCTCTCTCTCTTTCTTTTTTTTGATTCAAAAGGGAAGTAATTCCGCACAGCTGAACGAAGTTGGAGGTAGTTAGCAGGCAAATGATATACCCACAGGAGCCAGAGATAGGAAGCTCTTTCCCAAGGACCACACAGGGAATCTGTTCTGCCCTCAGAGTGGGCTCAAATTCTCCTTCAGTCTCCCACTGGGTTGCCAAAGTTATGGGATTGTAGCATCTCTGGAGAGTACTCACGTGAATTCCGTGAGTTCTCTCCCCCACCATCTCTTTTTTCAGTCTCAGTTCAGTAGCACCACAAATTTACTAGGTCCTAATCTCCTGTTAATTCGCCCCACCCAGAGTCAGGTTTTCTGCTAGGCTCAGGGCCAGTGCAGACCTGAGGTCGCTGTGCTTATGATGTATGTCCAAGATGGTAGCTGCTCTTTGTCTTGCTCGCCCTTGAGAGGTGAGGAGAGAGAGAGAAACCCGTGTCCGTACCAGTCACCTTTCTCTCTCTCTCTCTCTCTCTCTCTCTCTCTTCCATTTAGCCTGGTGAACTTTTCCCCCCCGGGGGTCGTTCCCTCTAGTCTCCTCTCTCCGCTTGCCTGCCGGTGTCTCGGGCTATTGAGGTTCGGCTCACCTCGCGTTCCAGCGCTGGTGTGTTGAGTCTGCCGCTGGTGTCCCGAACTGTGGGCTCCCACGCTCTCCACGCAGGTCCACTGTGAATCACGCGTTCCGGAAGAGTTTCTTCTGCTGTTTCCTCCCCTACTCTTCCTTGAACCTGCAGTATCTCCACTTTTATTAAACTGTCTCTCCCCGGACTATTAGTGTGCTCCCTTCCTATTCCGCCATCTTGTCTCCTCCCTATTTTTATTTTAAGGAAGCAAACATTTACCTGTGATAAATACTACAAATATTTTCCCAGTTTGTCATTTATATTTTGACTTTATTTATGGTGATTTTCTGAATGTAAAAGTTTTATAATTTTATGTAGATTAATTAATTAGTCTTTTTGATTGAATTTGGGTTTTGATTCGTTGTTAGAAAGCCTATAAACCTTTATTTATACCAAAATTATAAAGAAACCACCCATTTTTTCCTCTAGTACTTTTTACTTTTTTATATATGAGTCTCTGGCATATTAAAAATGTTTTTATTGTGAGTGAAATGATATATATATTTGATTTTATTTTTTACTAATTGGTTAATCAGTTATTCCTCAACAATTTAACGATCTATCTTTGCTTCATTGATTTTAAAATACTTTCTATATCATATACTAAATTTCCAGCATTCTTGGATATGTGTCAAGACTCTGTTTCCCTTTTTTTAAAAAATTTATTTAGGTTATACAAGCTTCATGTATTTCATATACACAGATTTAGTAACATAGTGACACTTTCCACTGTACCCTCCCTCCTGCCCATACTCCAAACCTTCTTCTTCCTCCCTCACCCATTCCCACTCTTAATATTTACAAAGATCTTTTTTCAGTTTATTTATTGATGTAAAGTTAACCATACACTAAGTAAAAAGTCCAAAAAATAGTAAAAAGAAAAAAAAAAACACTGTTCCTCAATGGATAGACAAAGGCTGTAAACAGTCACCAAATTTCAAAATGTCCATTTCAATCCAACACTTTACATGCTCAGAGTACCAACATATTCTGTTGGTACTGAACATTGATACCTGTCTTTTCAGAACTGCCTATTTCACTAAGTATAATGGTTTCCAGTTGCATCCATCTTGTTGCAAAAGACAGGATTTGATTTTTTTTACAACTGAGTATTACTCCATAGTGTATATATACCATAATTTCTTTATCCAGTCAACTGTTGATGAATATCTGGATTGATTCTATATCTTAGCTATTGTGAATTGAGCTGCAGTGGACATAAGGTAGAGGTAAGCTTCATATGCTGATTTTTTGGTTTGGGAAAATTCCCAGGAATGTGATGGCTGTGTTATGTGGTAGTTCTATATTCAGATTCTGAGGTAACTACATACTGTCTTACACAGTGGCTGCATCAGTTTACATTCTCACCAACAATGGACCAGGATACCTTTTTCCCCACATCCTCACCAGAATTTATTGTTTTTTAATTTCTGTATGAAAGCCATTGTAACTGGAGTGAGGTGAAACCTCATTCTGCTTTTGATTTGCATTTGCTTGATGGCTAGTGATCCAGAGCATTTTTTTTCAAATGTCTTTTGGCCATTTGAATTTCCTCTCTTGAAATATGCCTTTGCCCATTTCTTAATTGTTTTGTTGTTGTTGAATTTCTTGAGCACTTTAAAGAGTTTGGATGTTAACCCTTTATCAGTTGCATAAATAGCAAATATTTTTCCCCTTTCTGTTGGTTGCCTCTTCACTTTGCTAAGTGTTTCTTTTGCAGGGCAGAAAATTCTCAGCTTGGTATAATTCTGTTTGTCAATTTTGGCTTTTATTGCCTGTGCTTCTGGGGTCTTTTCCAATAATTCTTTGCCTATGCCAATGTCTTGAGAGTTTCCCAAATGTTCTGTAGTAATTTGATAGTATTGGGGTATAGACTTAGGTCCTTGATCCATTTGAGTGGATTTTTTTGTAAGGTGTAAGTAATGAGTCTCGTTTCATACTTATACATGTGGAGATCCAGTTTTCCCAGCACCATTTCTTGAAGAGACTGTCCTGGCTCTAGGGATTGATTTTAACTCCTTTGTCAATGATAAGTGGATTGTAGATGATGGATTAATTTCTGGAGTTTCTGTTCGGTTTCATTGGTCTACCTTCATTAGTGTACCAGGCCGTTTTGATTATAACTGTCCTGTAGTGCGACTTGAAATCAGATGGTGTGTTGAGTCTAGCCTTGTTTTTTGTTGTATAATATTGCTTTAGCTTTTCAGGGACTCTTGCGTTTCCATATGAATTTTAGAATAATTTTTTTCTAGATCTGAGAAGAATGTTATTGGTATTTTGATGAGGTTTGCATTGAATCTGTAAATTGCTTTTGATAGTATGGACATTTTGATGATGTTGATTCTTCTAACCCATGAACATGAAAGATTTTTCCATTTTTAATATCCATTATTTCTTTCTTTAATATTTTGTAATTTTCATCGTAGAGATCTTTGACATCTTTGGTTAAATTTATTCCAAGATATTTAATTCTTGTACCTATGGTGAAGGGGATTGCTCTTAAAAGTTCTTTCTCAGCCATGACATTGTCTGGGTACACAAAGGCTATTGAATTTTGTGTGCTGATTTTAAATTCTGCCACTTTACCAAACTCTTATGAGTTCCAGTAATCTCTCAGTGGATTTCTTTTGGATCCCCTGTATATAGAATCATGTCATCTGCAAATTGGAATGGTTTGATTTCCTTCTTTCCAATTTGTATCCCTTTGATTTCCTTTTCTTGCCTAATGGCTCTGGCTAAAACTTCCAGGACTACATTAAATAACAATGGTGAGAGTGGGCATCCTTGTCTGATTCTGGATCTTAGGGGGAATGCTTCCTGTTTTTCCCTATTCAATAGGAGGCAGGCCATGGGTTTGTCATAAATTGTTTCGATTGTGTTGAAGAATGTTTCTTCTATACCCAATTTGCTTAAGATTTTCATCAAAAGGATGTGGTATTATGTCAAATGCTTTCTCTGCATTTACTGAGATAACCATATTTTTTTGTTCTTCATTTTGTTAATGGAATTGGATATATCACATTTATTCATTTGTGAATGTTGAGCCATCCCTGCATTCCAGGGATAAATGCCATTTGGTCCATGGAATGATCTTTCTGATATGTTGCTGGATTTGATTAGCTAATATTTTGATAAGGATTATAGCATCTATGTTCATTAGGAATATTGGTCTATAGTTCTCTTTGTTGTATCTATTCTGATCTAGGAATTAATGTGATGTAAGAATCATAGAAGGAGTTTGGGAGGATGCCTTCCCTTTCAATTGTTTTGAATGCCTACCCAGAGACTCAGCTACACCCTGTACCCTCTCATGTAACTTCTGAGTCCCCATGGTTTCATACACGAGGCTCTCACATCACCGCTGGGTGCATAGGTTTTGCTCTGCCCTGCCAACCTGTCTAATCAAAGAAAGGCATATGTTCCCCAAGCCAACTCTGCCTAGGGTTCTTGATCCCAGGAGCATGTGGTTTTTTGGGAAGCTGGGGCACTTCATAGTCATATGTGGCTATCCAGCTACCTGTCACTCCTCTTGGCTAGGCCAAAGTCAGTGGAGATGCAGATTTTGCCCTCCACTGGAGTCGCTAGATCACACATGTATACAAGAACCACTGGCTGAATGTTTCTTCCTCCCCACCTCTGCCACCAGACTGCCGATAATATGGCATCCTGTCTCAGCCAGTTTCTTTGCACACACACAAAAGCTTACTCAGCTGCTGCCCATACCCAAAATGGCACCTGCTCCACCTCTCAGCTCCTGCAGTCACGTGTTGTGTCCGTGTTCATGCTGCTTGTCTACACCTTCTACACAAGTCCATGGTGTTCCTCTTGTAGAATTTTCTGTGTGATTTTCTCTCCAGTTGTCCCCTTAGAGTGTACTTCCTACACTTCTTTTTTGTTTGTTTATCCCTAGCCTAGCACGGTATGTTGTTTATCTCCACTCGACCAGTAGTGGTCTTTTTACTAGCTCTATAGTTTTTCCTTTTCCCAATTGTTACACACTTGTGAGGTCTACTCATGGTTTTTCATGGCTTGATAGCTCATTTCCTCAAAGTGATCAGTAGAATTTTATTGTATGGATTTACCACAGTTTATACATATATGGACTGAAGGACATCTTATTGGCTTCCAAGTTTTGACAACTATAACTAAAGCTACAATAAGTATCAACATACAGGGTTTTGTATGGACATAAGTTTCTGTCTCTTTTGGGTAGGTACCAAGAAGCATGATTGTAAGATCAAAATATATTTAGTTTTGTAAGAAACTGCCAAACTGTCTTCCATCTTGACCATACAATTTTAAAGTGAATCTACCAGTAATGATTAAAAGTTCCTGTTGCTCCATTTTCTCATCAGCAATTTGTGTTGTCAGTATTGTGAAATTTGGCCATTTAGTGGATGTGCAATGGTATATTATTTTAATTTGCTTTTCTCTGATCACATATCTTATGGAGCTTACTTTATATGCTTATTTTCAATTTGTATATCTTCTTTGGTGAGGTGTCTGTTAAGGTCTTTGGCCCATTCTTTAATTGGTCTGTTTGTTTCTATATTGCTGAGTTTTAAGAGTCCTTTATCACATACAAGGATGTCTCAAAATTTTTGTGGAAAAGTAAAATTAAAGGATGTTTGGTTTGACACAACTTTTTGAAATCCATGCAATGATTTAATAATATACATTTTCCATGAACATTCTTAAGTACTCTCATATGTCTTTTGAAATTATTTGCTTGCTGTCTCTGGGCTTGTCTTTTCATTCTCTTAATGGTGTCTTTTTCAGAGTGGAAGTTTTAAATTTTAATCAAGTCAAGCTTATCATTTTTTCTTTCATGGATCTTACCTTTGGTATAGTATCTAAAAAGTCATTACCATACTCCAGATTATCTAGATCTTCTCATCAGTTATCTTTTAAGTAGTTTACAATTTTGTGCTTCATATTTAGGTATATGGTACATTTTGAGTTAATTTTTGAAAAAGATGCAGGATCTGTGTCTAGATCCATTTTTATTTATTAATAGAACATGTTTCATGAATTTCATTGATATGATTACATGATTATAATACTTTCTTCTGTCATTCCCTCCCTCCCACCTTTCCTTCATCTCTTTTAATTTTTTGTGATAACACACTTTGAATTTGTCTTATAATCATAGACTCAGTGTTCTACAGGGGTGTAGACAAGGAATATAGACAACAATCAGATCACAAGATGTCAGTTTAACTCAATATACATTAAGGCTTTTTCTTTTATTATTCTCTACATTTTGGCTACAGCCAATCAGAGAAAACATGTTTGTTTTTTGGTGTGTGTCTTATTTCACTAAACATATTTTTTGCATGTATATATCCAGTTATCACAGTATCATTTATTGAAAACACTAAATTTTTCTATTGCATTGGCTTTTTCTTTGATGAGAGATCAGTGGTCTGTATTTAAATGGGTCTGTCTCTGGTCTCTCTGTTCTGTTCCATTGATTTGTTTATTTCTTTTATAAATAGCACACTTGTTCGTGCTGCACACTTTTAATAAATATTCAAGGTGAATAATGTAAGTCCTCCAACTTTTTTCTTCTCCTTCAATATTGTGTTGGCTAATTTGTATCTCTTCCCTCTCAATACAAAGTTTAGAATCCATTTGTCAATATTTCCAAATAACCAGCTGGGATTTTGATTGAAATTGAATTGAAGCTATAGGTCAAGTTGCAAAGAACTGACATTTTGACAGTATTGAGTCTCCCAAGAATATGGAATATCTTTTAACATCTGTAGTTCTTTGATTTCTTTTATCAGATTTTTATAATTTCCCTCATATATATTTTATACTTATTTTCTTGTGTTTATACCTAAATATTTTATTCTTCTCCTCCCCTCCCCTCCCCTCACCTGCCCTCTCCTCTCCTCTCCTCCCCTCCCCTCCCCTCCCTTCTCCTCCCCTCCCCTCCCTTCTGCTCCCCTCCCCTGCCTTCCCCTCCTCTCTTTCTCTCTCTTTCTCCCTACTTTCCCCCCTCCTTCCCCCCTCATCCTTCTTTTTTTCTGGTAGTAACGTAAATCATATTGTGTTTTTAATTTCAAATTCCATTTTTTCTATGCTGTTATATAGGAATGTAATTGACTTTTTTATATTAATCTTGTATCCTGGAGATTTTGGTATTTTTCTGATTTTTATATAGCCAATCATGTCATCTACAAACAAGACAATTTTACTTCTTTTTCCCGATCTTTTTGTGTCTTATTGAATTAGCAAGAAATTTCAATATTATGTGAAAAGGAGTGGTGAGAAGGAATATCCTTGTCTTGTTCATAATCGTATCTGATCATTTTCATTCATAAGATTATTAAGGGTTATAACTTTCTCTAATTACTAGTTTAAATTTATCCCATATATTCTCATATGGCATATTTTATTACCATTATTTTTAGCTATTTAAAAATGTATGTCCCTAATCATGCAAGGGTTATTTAAATAAGCAGTTTTAAAAATTTCCAAGTAAGAGAATCTTTTTGGTTTGATTTTGTTAATTTTTTATTTTGTTGTGTTGTGATAAGAGACTGCTGTCCTATTTTATAGAATTTACTGACATTTTCTTTTGAGATAATATGAGATCACAGTAAAATGTGTATAACAAGAAGATATATTCTTATTAGTTATAAAGTTTGATATATAACAATTTTCTTTATTGATTGTTATTTATGTCTGCTGTATTTTTACTTATTTTTCATCTACTTAATCTGTCTAGGTTGATAGGATGGACTGTGACCTCTATCAAACTATTGCACTTGAGGTCACAACTGATCCTCATCTTCTTTCTCTTCTACTATCCATTTTAAATTCCCCTCACCCTCAGCTATCACGTTAGCAGGTCTTGATGGCTTGTCTGATAGTATAACATAAACGTTTATTACTAAAGAGTTTGTAATTTTGATCGGTGTATCAGGAGATGCCCACTCTATAACCTGAATGCCACATGTATTCCTCTGATTTTTACTGTGTAAAAGCAGTCTTGCCTCCATTTGCTTATCAGGGTCAATTAGCCTTGCTAGTAAGATGAACCCTCTTTTAGTTTGCTCACATCTGGTCATAAAAAGTTCAAAATTGTTTGGTGGCAAACATAAATTTTAGTGAGACCTTTGTTCCACTTCCCGTCAGGAGAAAGCCCCATTTGTGTAACAGGATTTCCAGTCCTGTACAGTCCAGGACTGTAACAGAAAGCATAAATTATAGTGTGCCATTAGGAGTGATGGTAAAGAGGGCCACGGCTGCTTTAATGCCTTGGTTTCCTGATTAATGTGTTCTTTCTACTGGAGACACAGCTCCATACAGGGGTAAATGATTTTAATCAATATACTGTTAATGTAACCATTACTCTGTGGAGTTACATGTCTGTAGATCAGGCATTATGTAAGTCCCTAAATAGTAGTACAGAAAGGCAGATTCTTACCCAAAATAAGTACCTGTTTCTGTGAGGATGAACAGCTGATACTTCTGGATTGGAAAGGACCCAGAGTAATAAATTGGTCAACATGTGGTTGATTCTTTCCCTCAAAGAATGATACCACATTGGTGACTCTGTGGTTTCCACTGCTGAGAATTTTGACTTACAGAGGCAGCAGTAGCTACAAGAGCCTTGATATGTGATCTTCTAGGAAACACAGCCTGTCTTGCTACTATGTCAGTACTATTTATATACTACTCATGCCAGGCTGATGCTGGCCAACGATGAAATCTAAGCAAAGTTAATTGACCAAGTCTTCTTGTGTATTTTTAAAAGCTTCCCAGTATTCATTAATACATGATTTTTAAAAAATGTACTTAATCACACAGTTCCATTCATATGAATCTATCTCAGATCTCTTTGTCTCTCTTCTATTGTTTCCCTCCCAGGTTTCTAACCAGATGTCATCTCATTGCTTACTGCCCCAAATCTGTATGTCCTCACTTCAGGTCACTTTTCTTTTCACACAAATTGGATGATCTAGTACCCGGGTCATTCTCTACTCATTAGATTTCTTCCTTTCCACTATTTTTCAGTGCATCCTGTTACATAATTGTTGTCCATTTTGTTCATTAACACACACTTAGCAAGTTGACCCAAAATTAAGCCATGTTCAGGATTTTCCTTCTTCTTGAGCTGATTGTATGAGATCTGCCTGTCCACCCTGATTCTGACTCCCATAGGTATAAAGCAGAAGAAGGAAAGGGGAGCAACTCTGAGGGGTAACATGGCAGTCTGAGCTGCCTATTAATGCAGCTTAACTTGTGCCCCTTGTTCTGTTTGACTTCAGAGCTGAATATAGCATTCCCACCGATGGTGAACTGCTGCTTGGTACCATATGATTTTATGACTAATCAGTTATGACAGAACCCAGGGCATAATGGAAAGTTCTAGGTATGTGGTCACTTGATGCCCCATGGTCAAGTGTTTTGCCTCTACTGTACTGTATAGTAGCATCAAGATCTGCTTCTCAAGGAGCATATTATTTTCTGCTGTTGATCACACAGCCTTACTCCAGCATCATGTCTCCCTTACGGGAGTTTACCATAACCTGTACTGCAGGTTTTCCCACCCATGACACCTCCAATATTTGGTATTGATTGCATTAAGTGTTCAAGGCTTCTTCTTTGCCTGTTCTGGGTTCCACTCAAAGCTAGCAGCATTTAGGGTCACCTGTTCTATGTGCTGTAGCTGTATTACTAGGGGTGGGATATTTTGCTCCTCACAAAGAGATATGTCCTTCCTTTTTTGTGTTGGAATTTTATTTTAAGAGTCTAAACTTACTTTTGCCTTGTAGGGAGTATTCCAGTACATCCTTGACCACCAGGATCTTAAAATCTTCAGAGAATTTTCCAGCTCTTGAATATTTCTAAGGTTTATATTTTGCCATCTGGAATGTATGTGTCCTACTATGTCTTCCAATACATCTCTTGCTCATCTTCTTTAATCAGCACAATACCTTGTATCTAGTAGGTCAGAGTGATGGTCTGTAACATTCCGTGAAGGTGCAAATCTCTTCAAACAATATTGTTAGGACAGAAGCAAGGGAACACAGGACATCTGTAAGTGACTATTATCCATCCCACGTGAATGGGTTTTATTCTTTTTTAATTATTTGGGAAATTAATATATTTGCCAAACTAATGGTTATAAACCATTTATTAGAAAGCGTAGTGATCTTCTTTAACAATGATACTATATAGAACATAGCTACTGTAATTGGGCTGTGGTCATATATAGTCACTCTCTAGAATCTGATTTTCACAGGGGCCAGCCTGGCAAATTAAACAATGCTATGATAGGAACCACCACCCCTGTGTCTTACAGACCTTTAATGGTGGCACTAATGTCTGACATCGCACACAAAAACATCTTGACCGGGAGTCATGGAGATGTGCGTGAAAGATCCTTAAAACCTGAAGGTTCGTCTCTCAGAGCACTCCTGCCTTTTAGGCTTCCTTTCTAGGTAATCCCATTCTGTTCATCTAAAATAAGCCTTTGTGGTGATCTGTCACACATCAATAACTAAAAAAGAAAATGCTGAGGTGAATTACATTAGAACCTGACTTCAAAGAGCTTACATACAAGTCACAATATTCTGTTCATATGATGCCAAATCCTCTACTCTCTATATTTCGCAGGCATCAGCTTTGATCAGGTTTGAAAAATAAACAGCTGACATACAGCTCATTCCTTGAATGTCTTGAATCATAAAATCCTTTAGAAAATTGTGAAATAATTAAGTCATAATTTTCCTAATGCTCCTGCTGTCTCCTTTTATGATCTTTCCCCCTTGGGCTTGAATTCTTATACATCTCATACAATCAATGAGCTCTTTTTCTCCCTATAATTTTCCCTTCCTAACAAAGCTAGTTTATAAGAAAGGACCTGGCAAATATGTTCCATTCTGAACAGTAAATGACAAACAACTAACTGTAGTATATTCCCCCTTCAAGGATATTTACATTTCAATACTTGGCAGTGGCCTGAAATTAGTGTACCAATTCTCTAATTGTAGAATTGGGGTTAGCAGGGAAAATTTTGTGGTTGATGGGAAATTGAATATTCCTCAAACTAAACCCATACAATTGATCATCTTTTCAACCATCAAGGCAGGAAAGAGCATCTAACATTTCTTGCTAATGACTTATAGTCATTAATCTCATTTTTTTGCAAGCAACAGTGTAAGTAAAGTACTCTGAAGTTTTTTGTCATAAATGCTAAGCATTTTCCTTTAGCATTTGAAGAGAACTGTTCATTATTATAGGCAATCTGAAAAAAAATCTCACTTCAGACCACTTCAAAGTTCTTTCCCCGGTTCATAATGTTTCACTTGCTCTAGAATAAATATTAAACTGATGTAGCAACAAAGTAAATATATTTATGCATTTAACTCTTTATAGAATTGTTAGTATTAGAGGTGTTCCAAGATAAAACATCTCTTAAGACATAAAATTCGGCTGGCGTCGTGGCTCAATAGGCTAATCCTCTGCCTTGCAGCACTGGCACACCGGGTTCTAGTCCCGGTCGGGGCGCCGCATTCTGTCCCGGTTGCCCCTTTTCGAGGCCAGCTCTCTGCTATGGCCCGGGAGTGCAGTGGAGGATGGCCCAAGTGCTTGGGCCCTGCACCCCATGGGAGACCAGGATAAGTACCTGGCTCCTGCCATCAGATCAGCGTGGTGCGCTGGCCGCAGTGCCCCGGCCGTGGTGGCCATTGGAGGGTGAACCAACGGCAAAGGAAGACCTTTCTCTCTGTCTCTCTCACTGTCCACTCTGCCTGTCAAAACAAAAACAAAAACAAAAATAAAAAAAAAAAAAAACATAAAATTCAGTATTTTCCATTCTGGCTTTTTTTCTGCATTTAATAAAAACATATGAAGAATGCTGCCCAGGAGTATTTTCCATTTCAGCATACTATTATCAATTGTGTGGACTTTCTCCACGCATCCTCCCAGTTCTGGCAGCTGAGCATCATTCAATGTGGTAGTAAGATAGCTGGAATGTTTGTTGATTCAGCTGTTAGCTCCTCCCTTCTTGCCCCCAGCTACAAAGATTGCAAATACTTGTATTTTGCATAATGTTTTTGGTAAAAGGAGCTAGTTGTTTATCACAAAAATGAGTTAAGATCACTAATCACAGAGATGCCAGAAGCAGCCAAAAAGAAGAATGTCATTTCCATCAGGGTGGTCTTTATTAGAAACAGAAACTAAAGTTAGTTCAGAGCATTTGTTGCTGTGGAGTAAAGTATTGCTTCTAAATGTCCATTTTAGCACTTCAGTGTACCTAATTGGAATTATCTGTCTGTCTGTCTGTCTATGAAAGTTAGGGCTATAAAGAGGACAGGGAGAAAGGGTAAGGGGAGAAAGAGAGGTATCTCACATCTGCCATTTCACTCCTCAACACACAACAACTGGGGTTGAGCCAGGCCAAAGCCATGAGCTAAGAGCTTCATCTAGGTCTCCCAAGTGGGTGGCAGGGATTCAAACACTTGGGCCATCTCATTGCTGCTTTTCCCATGTCAGTAGAAGTGAGCTGGATTCAAAATGGAGCAGCCAGAACATGAACCAGCAACCACATGGGATGCTGGTGTTGCAGGCAGTGGCTTTACTTGCCATGCCACAATACCAGCCCCATTTTGTTATCCTTTAGGACTTGGATTTGTTAAGCAATTTCATGTTTTTATTTGTTACTCAAAAAGCTCTGAAAGAGTACACATGATAAAATCAGCAAATAAAAAAAATTATTTGTTGAGTTCCTACTCTATGCAGACTATACCTAGTATTAAAAATGGGTCATATATAGATACTGAGTACTCAAAATTATTCAAACATGTGTATCAGTGTATCAATGATTATCATACTTTTACCTCTAATACAGTTCAGAATATGAGCTTCACTGAATTTTATCTAGTGAAAAGTTAAGTGAATAAATTGTTTTCTGTCTTGAGGTCTTCAAGTCATTATAATTTACTACTTACCAAAAAAAAGTGATTCTCAAACACACAATACCAATTACCTTTTTTACAGCTTTACTGAACTATAATTGACATATAACTGTATATACTTGTATTTAAATTTTAAAACTGAATACTTCTTAAAATGTTTATTTATGTATTTATTTACTTGCAAGGCAGAGTGACAGAGATCTTCTATCTGCTGGTTCACTCCCTAAGTACCCACAACAGCCGAACTGACCAGGCTGAATCCAGGAACCTGGAACTTGATCCAGGTCTCCCATGTGGGCCATCATCTGCTGCCTATTCAGGGTACTCATTATATGGAAGCTGGATTGGAAATGGAGTAGTCAGTACTTGAACTTGTGCTCTGATATGGGAAACAGGACTCTCAAGCATTGTTCTAACCTGCTGTGTCACAATGCCTGTCCCAACTTAATAATTATGTGTCATGAAAGCATTACCAAAAATCAAGATATTGAACACTTCCATAAAACTCAAAAATTTCCTTCTTTACCTTTGTAATCCTTTTCTGTCCTTTCCTCCTCCCTCCTCAGGCTAACCTTCATTTTGTCAATATAGAATATGCAAACCTAAATATCAAATAATATATAGGCTCATTTTAAAATAATACTTAATATAATTTTCTGTAGATTTCAGAAGAATCAAAGTGACTTACCAATTACCTTTGTAAATTTCTTTGAAAGTGATTTCAAAAATACTATGACTACTATTTAAACATGGTCTTATTTGAATCTTATGGAATATTATTGTCTTTGTTCTGTGAATTTTCTGTTAAGTTCTTAGAATTCTACACTTGTATAATTCAGTTATGCTGTATTTTCTGCTCAACTTTTTAGTATTATGAAATGGAATATATATGAATAGCAATATTCAATTGCAAAATTTTCAACAAGATCATAATTCTTAAAATCTGGTTTGATGACTTTTTAGATCTAAAACAACAAAAAAAAATATGAAAGAGAGCCAGGTACTTAGTTGGATTCTTTATTTTGCATATATTTTTCCACATTTCATATTTTCTCTTTGTGGTTTTCTCAGAAGACAGAGAAGTTCCTTCATTTGCAATTTACATGCTACCCTATGCTGAAGTTTAGTTTCTTTAGTGTACTGGGAAAGTAAATTTATTACTTTTTCCCTGTTAAATATTTTTTTTGGCAGTAGCTTTTGGATGGATTATTCTCACTCAGAAAGAGGCATTTTAATCTTTTTTTTATTGCTTTCCTACTTGGACTGACCACATTACTGACATGCCATGTACTTGCATGAATGCTAGAGAACAAAACCTTCTGACTATAACCTGGATCCCAGTTTCAAACCATATTCCCCCCTTACAAAATCTTTAGCCTCTGGACTCATTCCTTTTTTCTTTGATTAAATAAAGTTTCAATCCTGTTTGTAGAAATTCTGCTGGTTTTTCAGTTTTTATTTTATTCAGATGAAGGATAACTTTTTTATTTTTATTTTTTATTTTTTTGACAGGCAGAGTGGACAGTGAGAGAGAGAGAGAGAGACAGAGAGAAAGGTCTTCCTTTGCCGTTGGTTCACCCTCCAATGGTCGCCATGGCCAGCGTGCTGTGGCCAACGCAACGCGCTGATCCGATGGCAGGAGCCAGGTACTTATCCTGGTCTCCCATGGGGTGCAGGGCCCAAGCACTTGGGCCATCCTCCACTGTACTCCCGGGCCACAGCAGAGAGCTGGCCTGGAAGAGGGGCAACCGGGACAGAATCCGGCACCCCAAGCGGGACTAGAACCCAGTGTGCCGGCGCCGCAAGGCGGAGGATTAGCCTAGTGAGCCACGGCGCCGGCTATGATGCAGTTTCAAAAGTTACCCTTCGGGCTGGCGCCACGGCTCAACAGGCTAATCCTCCACCTAGCGGCGCCGGCACGCCGGGTTCTAGTCCCGGTTGGGGCACAGGATTCTGTCCTGGTTCCCCCTCTTCCAGGCCAGCTCTCTTCTGTGGCCAGGGAGTGCAGTGGAGGATGGCCCAGGTGCTTGGGCCCTGCACCCCATGGGAGACCAGGATAAGTACCTGGCTCCTTCCATCAGATCGTCGCGGTGCGCCCACCACAGCACGCCCCGTGGCGGCCGTTAGAGGGTGAACCTATGGCAAAAGGAAGACCTTTCTCTCTGTTTCTCTCTCACTGTCCACTCTGTCTGTCCAAAAAAAAAAAAAAAAAAAAGAAAGAAAGAAAAGAAAGAAACTGCATCATTTACTCTATAAATCTTTAAGGACAATTGATTTTTAATTTAGTCATCAAAATGTTCAAAATATTAATCGCAGGTACTCTATGCCCAACACCAGACAGGTCTTTGTATAATGTTACACTGTAGGAATCGATAATTTACATGTGCATTTTATAATTTTATCTTTTTTAATGTTTATATTTGAAATGACATATTCCACGGTACTTTTTTCAAACTTATGAACTACACACAGGATGAATCTAAACAAAACCATTTCACATTCTTGTGTGTTTAACGCACAGGGATATCAAATAAATAAGGATTGGAAATTTTCCATGACATTTGAGTGATCTACATAACAATCTTGTGTATTACAATGAGGTATTTTAAAGCCACACTAATAAAATATTGAAAAATTTGAATTTCACAAAATATTTATGTGCTTAGTTTTCATACTATTACTATAATTCATCATGTATTATATAAAAAAATCGGAGCTCCACTGATTTTATCTTGAGACTAGTTCAATGAATAAATTCTATTTTCTCTCTAAAGGTCTTTGAATCATTGAAAACTGTTGCTTACCACAAGGCAAATGATTATCTAAAGCATTCAATAGTGATTACCATTTTTATAGCTTTATTGGGATACAATTGACATGTAATAACATACATATATTTAAATATTACAATTTGATCCTTATCACATATCTATAACTTGTGAAATCATACTGAGATCAAGATAATGAACATCGCTGTCAAACACAAATAACTCTAATTCATCTTTAATCATCCCTCCCTTCTATTGCTCCTGCCCCCTCTCTTTCCAGGCTACCTTTGATCTATTTTCTGTCTATATAACTTAATTTGCATCTTCTAAGTCTTTATAGATTTTGTTGGTTACAGTCTCATGGTATATTTCTGCATGTTTCTTGGTCCTACATATTTCTTACAAATTGATAGTTACATTACTGAGATCTGATCCTGTTCTTGTTTGTTTGTGCTAAGACTGTAGGTGGTAGCCCATTCTTTCATCAGGAAGCCAACGTCTGGTTATCTCCTCTTTGTAATGTTGGTAACAGATGATACACACTGCCCAGATCCATTAGCTAATTTGTGGAATTGCAAAATGGAGATTTTCTTGCTCTATCTTTGCTTTTCACTGATTGGCTGGAATGTATCTCATTTTCTGTTTAATTACTAGTGGTGCAGTTCATAACGGAAAGACATAATAAATAGGTTCCCTTTCATTATCTAAACATGGACAACAGATGGAAGACTTCTCCATCTCTCTGTCTCTACCTCTCTGTGTAACTCTACCTTTCAAATAAATAATAAAAAATCATTTTAAAAAAACTGTCAACCAAGAATACTATACTCTGCAAAGCTCTAATTTATGAATAAAGGTAAATAAAGACCTTTCATAACAAACAGAAATTGAAAGAATTTGTTACCACTTGTCTAGCCTTATGAAAGATGCTAAAGGATGTGCTTCACACAGAAACGCAGAAAGATAATGATCATTATGAAAGAATGTGAAGGCAGAATACTCCCAGTAAAAGTTCAAAAGAAATTCAAAGTAACAATAGGAATAGTGATGGAAAAATCACAGAGCCAAGTTATTACTTATCAGTAGTCATCTTGAATGCGAATGACCTAAACTCTCTAGTTAAAAGATACAGATTGGCTGAATGGATTAAAAAGCAAGGCACATCTATTTGCTGAAAAAAAAATAAACACATCTCACCAACAAAAATTCCTGCAGACTGAAAGTGAAAGGATGGAAAAAGATTTTCCATGCTGACAGAAACTAAAAAGGAGGTGGTGTTGCCATCCTAATATCAGACAAAATAGACCTTAACATAAAAACGGGTAAAAGAGATGAAGAAGAACACTATGTAATGATTAAGGCATCAATTCAACAGGAAGGTGTGTCTATATTAAATGAATGTGCACCCAGTCACAGAGCACTGACTATTTGAAAGAAACGTTAATGGATATAAAGGGAGAAATAGACTCCAATACAATAGTAATGGGGAACTTCAATACCCCACTTTCATCAATACACTGATCAACTAGCCAGAAAATGAGCAAGGAAATAACAGAGTTAATCAACACTATAGACCAAATGGACCTAACATTTTACCATAGTTACAGAATACAAATTGTTCTCACCAGTGCATGGAACTTTCTTTTAGATAGACCATATGCTAGGCTATAAAGCAAGTCTCAGGAATTTCAAAAGAAAATTCAAAATAATACCATGCATGTTCTCTGACCACAATGGAAAAAAGTGGGAAATCAATAATTCAAGAATCTCTAGGTCATATACAAACACATGGAGACTGAACAGCATGGTCCTGAATGAACAGTGGGTTGTCATAGAAGAAATCAAAAGAGAAATAAAAAATTTATGTAAACAAATGAAGATGACAGTACATCATATCAACTTATGGGATACAGCAAAAGCAGTATAAATAGGAAGGTTTTGGCAGTTGAGGTCTACATGAAGAAATTGGAAAGTACCAAATAAATAGGCTATCAGTGTGTCTCAAGGACCTGGAAAATCAACAGCCAACCAAACCCAAATTTAGTAGGAGTCAATGAATAATTAACATTAGAGAAGAAATTAACAAAATTGCAACTCCTCCACAAATAAAAAAGATCAGTGAAATGAAGAGCTAGTTTTTTGAAAAAATAAATAATATTGATATGCCATTGGTGCAAAACCACAAAAAATTGGATGAAAGATCTAAAATGACTAATATAAGAGATGAAATAGGAAATGTAACAACAGACACCACAGAATTAAAAAGAATCATCAGAAATTACTACAAAGAGCTGTATGCCAACAAATTGGTAAACCTGGAAGGAATGGATAGATTCCTAGAAACACAACATATCTAAATTGAGTCATGAATATATAGAAAACCTGAACAGTGAATAACTAAGAAGGTGATTGTATCTGTAATAAATAATCTCCCAACAAAGAGAATCCCAGGATTGCATGGCTTCACTGCTGCATTCTAACAGACATTTAAAGAACTAATTCCAGTTGTTCTCAGGCTATTCAAAAATAATAGAAAGGGAGAGAAACCTCTCAAACTCCTATGAAACCTAGATTACCTTAATTCCTAAGCCAGAAAAAGATGCAACAGTGAAAGAGAACTATAGACCAATATCCCTGACATAGATGCAAAAATCCTCAACAAAATATTAGCTAATCAAATTGAACAACATATCAGAAAGATCATTCACTCAGACCAAGAGGGGTGAATCCCTGGTATGCAGGGATGGTTCAACATTTACAAATCAATAAATGTGATACATCACATTAACAAACTGAAGAATAAAAATCCTATGGTTATCTCAATAGATGCACAGAAAGCATTTGATAAAATATTCTAACATCCTTTCATGATGAAAACCTTAAGCAAACTGGTTATAGAAGGAACATTCCCCAACACAATCAAGGCAACATATGACCTACTCAAGGCCATAATAATAATAATTATTTAATGGAGAAAAGCTGGAAGCGTTCCCCATAAGATCTGGAACCAGACAAGGATGCCCACACTCACCATTGCTATTTAATATAGTCCTGGAAGTTTTGCCAGAGTCTTTAGGCAAGAAAAAGATATCAAAGGAATACATTTTGGAAAAGGAGGAAATCAAACTATTTTTATTTGCAGATGATGTGATTATATATATATATATATATATATATATAGGGGATCCAAAAGACTCCATTAAGGGGCTGTTGGAAATCTTAAAAGAGTTTGGTAAAGTGGCAGGATATAAATTCAATGCACAAAAATCAGTAACTTTTGTATACACAGTGTCATGTCTGAGAATGAACTTTTAAGGTTACTCCAATTCACAGTAGCTCTTGAAATAATTCAATATGTTGAAATAAATTTAACAAAGGATGTCAAAAATCTCTACGAAGAAAATTACAAAACACTAAATAAACAAATAGAAGAAGACTTAAAAGATGGAAAAATCTTTCATGTTCATGGATTGGAAGAATCAACATCGTCAAAATGTCCATACTGCCAGAAGCAGTCTACAGATTCAGTGCAATCCCAGGCAAAATACAAGAGACACTGAGTAGCTAAAACGATCTTATAAACAAGAATAAAGCTGGAAGCATTAAATACCTGGTTTCAAGACATATGACAGAGCAATTATAATCAAAACAGCCTGATACTGGCACAAAAAACAGACTTGTAGACCAATGGAACACAATCAAAACTCCAGAAATCAATCCATGCATCTATAAGCAACTTATCTTTGACAAAGGAGCTAAAATCAATCCCTGGAACAAGGAAAGTCTCATCAACAAATGGTGCTGGGGAACCTGGATCTTCATGTGCAGAAATGTGAAGCTAGACTCCTACCTTACACCTTTCAGAAAAATCCACTCAAAATGGGTCAAGGACCTAAATCTACACACCGATACCATCAAATTACTGGAGAACATTAGGTAAACTCTCAAGACATTGGCATAGACAAAGAGATATTGAAAAGATCCCAGAAGCACAGGCAAAGCCAAAATTGACAAATTGACAAAATTACATCAACCTGAGAAATTTCTGCTCTGCAAAAGAAACAGTATAGTGAAGAGGCAACCCACAGAATGAGAGAAAATATTTGCAAATTATGTAGTTGATAAAGGGTCAACATCTAGAATCTATAAAACTCAAGAAGTTCAACAACAGCAAAACAATCCACTTAAGAAATGAGCAAAGGATTTGAACAGACATTTTATCAAGAGAAGAAATTCAAATTATCAATAGACACTGGAGAAAATGCTCAGGCTCACTAGCCATCAAGGAAATGCAAATCAGAACTACAATGAGATTTCACCTCACTCCAGTTAGAATGGCTCTCACACAGAAATCAACTAACAACAAATGCTCGCAAGGAAGTGGGAGAAAGGTACCTGGTCCACTGTTAGTGGGAATGTAAACTGGTCAGCCACTATGGAAGACAGTTTGGAGATAGCTCAGAAATCTGAATATATATCTACTTCATGATCCAGGCATCCCACTCCTGGGAATTTATCCAAATCAAACGAAATCACTCCTGTGTTCATTGCAGCATAATTCACAATAGCTAAGATGTGGAATCAACCCAGTTGCCCATCAGCTGTTGACTGGATAAAGAAATTATGGTATATATACACTATGGAGTACTACTCAGGTGTAAAAAAAAAATAAAATCCTGTCTTTTGCCACAAGATGGACACAACTGGATACCATTATACTTAGAGAAAAAAGCCAGTCCCAAAAAGACAGATATCATATGTTTTCCCTGATCCAAAGTAATGAACAGAGTACCTGAAATGTAATATATTGACATGAAATAGACATTTTGAGATTTTGATGATTGCTTATAGCCCATGTCTCTTCTGTTGAGGAATGGTGGGTTTTTTGTTGTTCTTGTAGTTTTTTTTCTCTTCATACTATTTGTTGAAGTCTTTTCCTTAGAGTATGGGTAACTATAATCATTAAGTATACTGAAAATAGATCTTTGTAAAAATTAAGAGTAGGAATGTGAGGAAGGGGAAGGTTTGGAGCATGGGTAGGATGGTGGGTAGGGTGGAAAGTGTCACTATGTTCCTAAATCTGTATATATGAAATATATGAAACTTATATAACTTAAATAAAATTTTAAAAATGCATACAAGGAAATTATATCTGATAAGTAAAATAAAAAAAAAGCCAAAGCACAATGTTAAGTTACCTTGTACTAAACTAGGTTGGTATAAAAATTCTTAGAAGGAAAGGAAAAGAAAAAGAAGGGAAAAGTGTCGCTCACCCTCTTCGTGGAGGAGCAACACAGGACCCTGCGCTGTTCTTTCGTCTGCTCGGCCCTCCCCGGGTTTGCTGCTGGTTCTTCCCGGGTTGGCTACTATCCCTTCCACCTCCGTGGAAGGGCAGTTCCCCCTGGCCACATTCCCCACTTCCGCAGGGGAGCGGCACACCGCCGGCCGGCTTTCTCGGGGGCTGCACGGGTGTTCCTTCAGCTAGATGTTCCCCTTAGATGTTCCTGGTGCATGCCGTCTCTCTCCTCCCTTATAGTCCTCTTCTGCCAATCCCAACTCGGCTGCCCACACGCCGAGTACGCTGCTCTCCTCCAATCAGGAGTAGGTCCTACAGTTTATTGGTTGAACTGGAGGCAGCTGCGTAGAAGCTGTTTTCTCCTCTCCCAGCGCCATATTGTGGGAGAGCAGATGCATAGAATAAGTCTTAATTCCAGTAACTCAGTCCAGTCCGGTTGCTCCCCACAGATCCCCCTTTCTTTTTATTTTTTGGCGTTGATACGCGCCTGTCTTCGGTGCCCCGCGGCACACACTCTGCTCTGCTTGCTAGAGTTGCCACAGGTTCTTACAAGTCCTATCAAATCAGGCAAACCGAATCCGGGTCCTCTCTTCGCCATATTGTGAGGAGGTTTTTAGGCGCTGATGCGTGCCTGTGTTCGGTGCCCTGCAGCGCATGCTCTGCTCTGCCTGCAGGGGCTTACAAAACCTAGCAATCAGGCAAACCGAATCCAAGCCTTCTCATTGCCGTATTGTGGGGGAGACTTATTAGTGTTGGTTTGTGCCTATCTTCGGTGACCTGCAGCTCATGCTTTGGTCGAGCTGCTTGCTGGTGCTTACCACCTTAAATCAGGCAGACCGAATCCAAGCCTCCTAATTGTATTGTGGGGAGGCCTTACTGATGTTAATTCGTGCCTGTCTTCGGTGACCTGCGGCGCATAAGCTGCTAGCCGCCGCAGGTGCTCATCGCCTCACTTATCGGGCAGACCGAATCCAAGCTTTCTAATTGCCATGTTGTGGGGAGGCCTTTCTATTTCTCTATTTCTCTATGTCCGGGCATTCCTATTTCTCCCATTCTACTTCCATCTTCCAGCATTCCCATTTCTCTCATTTTACTTCTAAACTTCTGTTTCTCTTATCCCTGCGGCTTCCCGGCGGCGCCCGCCCCGAGGCTGCTTCTCGGCACCTCGCCCCGCGGCAGCTTCACAGCTTTGCACGGCTTCCCGGCGCCTCGCCCCGCCGGCGCCCGCCCGCGGCGGCTTCACAGCTCTGCGCGGCTTCCCGGCGCCTCGCCCCGCCGGCGGGTTCCCGGCTCTGCGCGCACGCTCCGCGGTCTCCACGCACTTCGCGCCCGCACCACGGCCTCGCGCCAACGCCCCGTGCTCTCTCTGCACGCGGCGGCTTCCGCGAATGTTTCCGCCACCACCGGCATTCAGTCCAAGTTCCCCGGACTAACCTGGCGAATTTCAACCTGGCGGCCCACGTCTCTGCCTCTGGTTCCAGATCTTCGCCTCTTGCTCCCCGGGCTGACTTGAAGAATTCCAAGGTGGCTTATATCTCCGCCTCGGCCTGCACTCGCGGCTTCATCCTCCCTAACATTTTTCTCCACCCGGTATGTTTCCTTAAGTTTTCTTCCAACAATATTCCTCTCATTTCTCCTGGCTACTCCCCACAGTCCGTATCCGAGTCCAAGCCTCCTCCAGGTTTCACTTTCGCTTTCAATCTCCTAGCTTCCCCGCCATAGTCCGCATCCGAGTCTATGAAAGCTTTCACTTTCGCTTTCAATCCTAACTTCTTTCCCACAGTCCATATCCGAGTCTATGCCTAGGCTTTCAATAGCTTCTTCCGGCACCTTTCTCGTCCGGCTTTCCCCTAGGCTCTTCGCTAGTCTCTCTCTCCGGTATTTTCCTGCTTCTTCCCGTTTCTTCCCTCCTAAGTTTCCTATCCGTCCTAGGTTTCCTATCCGAGCTAGGTTTCCTATCCGAGTCACGGCACCATTATGTCGCTCACCCTCTTCGTGGAGGAGCAACACAGGACCCTGCGCTGTTCTTTCGTCTGCTCGGCCCTCCCCGGGTTTGCTGCTGGTTCTTCCCGGGTTGGCTACTATCCCTTCCACCTCCGTGGAAGGGCAGTTCCCCCTGGCCACATTCCCCACTTCCGCAGGGGAGCGGCACACCGCCGGCCGGCTTTCTCGGGGGCTGCACGGGTGTTCCTTCAGCTAGATGTTCCCCTTAGATGTTCCTGGTGCATGCCGTCTCTCTCCTCCCTTATAGTCCTCTTCTGCCAATCCCAACTCGGCTGCCCACACGCCGAGTACGCTGCTCTCCTCCAATCAGGAGTAGGTCCTACAGTTTATTGGTTGAACTGGAGGCAGCTGCGTAGAAGCTGTTTTCTCCTCTCCCAGCGCCATATTGTGGGAGAGCAGATGCATAGAATAAGTCTTAATTCCAGTAACTCAGTCCAGTCCGGTTGCTCCCCACAGAAAAGAACTATTCAGATGTGATGTACAGCCTTTTGGCTTATAAACTTGTGGATAGAAATAATATTTATTCAGTAGTGAACACAGAATGAGGGAGAAGCATTACAGGCAATTTGATGAACTCAATTTTGAACAAGTAGCTACTATTACTGTAGAAATTAAAACCAAAGGGTCCACAGGGATTTTCCCCACTCTAAACATACTAACAAAGGATGTGTTCAAGAAAAAGAGTAGCAAATTTTAGAAAAATGATTTTAATTTTTTTAATTGCATATGTACAAATACTAACAAAGGTGAATCTGAATCAAAAAGTCTGTATTAAACATAACTCTTAAACTGTTCCAGAACTTGCAGAAGTTTAACCCTGTGATCAGTCTTTCCATTAAAACTGTCTTCTTTTGCCAGAAATGTTCCTGAGTTATATTTCTGTACCCAGAATCCAAGTTTTAAATCTGGCTTTCAATCTGTCACGGCATTTCTGTCCTAATCCAGTCAGATGAGTTGGTATCACTTTCTTCTTATTTTTCTTTCCAGAATGAGCATCCCAGAATCATCCTTGCCTTTTCTGTGTCACTGGTTGAGATCTTGATTCCCATAATATTTACATTTCCACTGACATACCTCTTCTTGCTGACATTCACATTTTAATTTCAGTCGTCTTTACTTTTATAGATGCTGTTTCTTATACTTGTATTACTTTGTTTCCTTGAACCAGCGTCAATGGAAACACTACAACAGCTTAATTTGTGATAAAATCAGTGCGCATCAAACCACAGTTATTAGCTTAATATCTTTATTTTTTGTTCATGACAAATCACAATCATGTTCATTGTTTCAACAAAAATTTTGATGTGACCATTTGAGAGCCACATTCTACTCCTTCTCCAAACAAACAAATTTAACACTTGTTCCATTTCTTTCTTGAGCCAACTGTTATAGACTGTGACTATAATTTCCAAAAAGGCAAAATGATTCTCATTCAAAAGTAAAGTATACATGGGCCAAAGATTTTATTCGACTCATTAATTAATGGGAAGACTAGCAAGATGTTGAGTTCAGTAGCTTTTGAAAGCTAAGTATAAAATAATTAAATATGAGATGTTAGAATAAGATAGTTGGATTAGATACAAACTGATTTAACCTTAATCTTTGAGGTTTTTTTTTTTCTTTAACCAAACATAAGTAGTTTGTATCTCAAATCTAATATAAATACACAGGTTAGGGGCAGGCATTGGGCCTAGTGCTTAAGATGCTGCTTGAAATGCTCACATCCCATATTAAAGTGCTTGTGTTTGAGTTCTAGCTCTGCTCCAGATTCCAGCTTTCTGTTAATATGTATTCTGGGAAGCAGAAAGTGATAGCTCCAGTGATTGCTGGCTGCTATGCACCTAGGAGAACAGGATTGCGTGTCTAACCCTTATCTTCTCCTCAGGCAAGAACTATTGTAGGTAGTGGAAAGTGGACCAGTGGGTAGGACCTATATCTTTCTGCCTCCCAAATAATAATTTTTAAAAAATCTACAAATTAACCTGTAATAAATAATGAATCTAACAAAATACATTCATCTAAACCTGGGTGGCTCAGTGTCCTGAAAGTGGTGTCACACACCTTTGTGCCTTATTTCCAAGTTAAAGATAATTTTTAGTAAGACTTCCACCCTCTTGGACTGGACTAGATAGTTTTCTTTGGGTCTGTGGATTGTTTGTAAATAGCTAGTGAAGTAATTTCAATTTTAGTACACTTTGTAAATTTTATATTTCAGTGTTAACAACTGCCTAACAATGTTTAAGCTTGCATTTATCAAAAGTATATATTGCTTTAACTGAACATGAATGAAAAACAAAGGAAATTTTATATGATTAATATATTTTAAGTGAGTTGCTATGGAATAAAATGTTGAAAATTTTATATTCCCTAGGGTTTTCCAGGAGATATTGGGATTCCTGGACAAAATGGCCCTGAAGGACCAAAGGTAAAAAAAAAAAAAAAAAAAAGAAGTATAAATGTCTAGAGTTTTCTTATCTCAATTCTCAGAAAATGGGAAAAAAATCTTAGGAATATCTAAATATTTTAGAGTATTCTTTTCCAGCTGTCTCAAATACATGTAATAAACTTCTTTCAGAGTTCAGAATTAAGTAATTGAAATTAATTGATTTTCCTGGTTTTGTATAGACTTACATAGGGGTGATTCTATTTGCAAAGCATATAAATCACTCAAAAAGAGTTTCTTGGAAGTGATAGGGAGAAAAACCCACCAAATATGAAAAGACAGAGCTTATAGTAAATGCATGAGAATTTTTCTGATCACTCAAACTATTTAGGGTCCATGAAATAGCTACTGAATACAATGAAAGAAAGTCCGCAGTTTTTTGGAACCTCTTCTAGCACAAAATATGTGAACAAAGCAAAGCATTTTTATCTTCTTTGATTATTGTAGCATGTGGATACTTGGAATTATTCATAACAAAATTTTGAATGCTATGCTTTGCCCTGTAGAGTGGCATATAGGTTGGGTATTATAAGCAAATAAATACTATGAATAAAGACATGGGATGATGAATTAACCTGAACTTTGGAGAATTGGCAAGTTATGAAATATAGATGCTATGGAAGATAACAGTGTGAGTAGATAAGGAAATGATAGATAAAGCTACGGAGGATTTCAACAATAACTGTTAGCGTACTACAGTGTCAGAAGTACAGTACATATTTTATAAATATCACATTTAACTTTTGCAGCAGCATGCTAAGGTAGGTGTTATATCATTTTATAAATGGTTAAGTAGGAGATGACACTGTGGCAGAGCGGGGTAAGCTACCAACTACAATGCCAGCATCCCATATGGGCACCAGTTTGAATCCCAGCAGCTCCACCTCCAATCTAGCCTACTACTAATGCACCTGGGAAAGCAGCAGAGGACGTCCCAAGTGCTTGGGCCCTTGAAGCCACGTGGGAGACCTGGAAGAAGCTCCTGGCTCCCAGCTTTGGCCTGTGGATGTAAGATATCTGTGTGTCTCTCCCTCTCACTCTCTGTAGCTCTGCCTTTCAAAGAAATAAATATTTTAAAAAGTAATAGATGGTTAAATAATTCACTGAAAAAGACATAACCATCACATAGCATACACAGGATTCTTTTTTTTTTACTTTTATTTAATGAATATAAATTTCCAAAGTACAGAATATGGATTACAATGGCTTCCCCCCGATAACATCCCTCCAACCCACAACCCTCCCCTTATCCACTCCCTCTCCCCTTCCATTCACATCAAGATTCATTTTCTATTCTCTTTATATACAGAAGATCAGTTTAGCATACATTAAGTAAAGATTTCAACAGTTTGCTCCCACACAGAAACATAAAGTGAAAAATACTGTTTGAGTACTCGTTATAGCATTAAATCTCAGTGTACAGCACACTAAGGACAAAGATCCTACATGAGGAGTAAGTGCACAGTGACTCCTGTTGTTGACTTAACAAATTGACACTCTTGTTTATGGCATCAGTAATCACCCTAGGCTCTTGTCATGAGCTGCCAAGGCTATGGAAGCCCCCTGAGTTCACTGACTCTGATCATATTTAGACAAGGCCATGGTCAAAGTGGAAGTTCTCTCCTCCCTTCAGAGAAAGGTACCTCCTTCTTTGAAGACCTGTTCTTTCCACTGGGATCTCACTCACGGAGATCTTTCATTTAGTTTTGTTTTTTTTTTTTTTTTTTTTTTTTTTTTTTTTTTTTTTTTTTTTTTTTTTTTTTGCCAGAGTGTCTTGGCTTTCCATGCCTGAAATACTCTCCTGGGCATTTCAGCCGGATCCGCATGCCTTAAGGGCTGATTCTGAGGCCAGAGTGCTGTTAGGACATTTGCCATTCTATGGGTCTGCTGTGTATCTCACTTCCCATGTTGGATCATTCTCTCCCTTTTTGATTCTATCAACTAGTATTTGCAGACACTATTCTTGTTTATGTGATCCCTTTGGTTCTTAGTCCTATCATTATGATCAATTGTGAACAGAAATTGATCACTGGGACTAGTGAGATGGCATTGGTACATGCCACCTTGATGGGATTGAATTGGAATCCCCTGGTATGTTTCTAACTCCACCGTTTGAGGCAAGTCAGCTTGAGCATGTCCCGAATTGCACATCTCTTCCCTCTCTTATTCCCACTCTTACATTTAACAGCAATCACTTTTCAGTTAAGTTTCAGCACTTAAGAAGAATTGTGTATTGATTACAGTATTCAACCAAAAGTATTAAGTAGAACAAACAAAAAAAAATACTAAGAGGGATAACACATTAAGCTGCTCATCAACAGTCAGGGTGAGGGCTGATCAAGTCACCGTTTCTCCTAGTGTTCATTTCACTTTAGCAGGTTTCCTTTTTGGTGCTCAGTTAGTTGTCTCCTATCAAGAACAAGCGGTTTTTGTCCCTTTTGGATTGGCTTATTTCACTCAACACAATGTTTTCCAAATTCCTAACAGGGATCACTTTTCAGTTAAAATTTAAACACCTAAGAACAATTGTGTGTTAATTACAGGGTTCAACCAATGGTACTAGAACAAAAACAAAATATTAAAATGGATAAAGTATTACATTGTACATCAACCGTCAGGACAAGAGCTGATCAAGTCACTGTTTCTCACAGGATTTCTAACACATATGTGTTCTCAAAGTCTGAGACCTTAACCATTCATTCAATTTCAGGATTAAATTGTTGAGAGCATTCAGGAAAATGTTGAATGGTTTCTCCATTATCTATCATGAATGGATATTTGAATCAAAGATATTTTAATATTAAAATCCTAGATGGTTTATGTTTTCAAATGGAACTTATGCCAGTGTGGAGGATGGTTTAAAGAAAGAAATAAGAAAGGCCTGAGTCCGGACCTCATTCATTCAGCAGATAGTCATTGACTGCCTCAGATGTGACATCCTTGGTGCTAAGCCATAGGGCTACTAAGATGAAATATTCTTATCCCTAATTTCAAAATACTTAAAATCTTGAGAAAGCTATATGGGAAAACTTTTATAGTTGTCCCAATAAATAAATGATATTATGTAATATTGTGAGAACACAAGTTTATGGGAACACCAACTTTGCAGGGATGGTAGCACTTGAGATGACATGATGAGTACAAATATGCAAAGTAGACAAGTGAGATATATGGCACTCAGGAAAAGGAAACATGAAAAAATGAAGGTGCAACATTTGGAAAGTAATTATACTAAAAATTATCCATTGTTTATCTCAAATTAAAGTTTAACAGCGTATTCTGGTATTGTTTAAATCTGGAAAAACTACAAACTTAGCCCTATATGCAGTAATGTTTTCTTCTTCCTTCTGTGTCCATGTAATTATTCTTCTGTCCATGTTCTCACATGTAATTATTACACCAAATCTGCTGTTGACTTTTGAACAAACCCGTGCCATCAATTTTCACCTTTATCTCCATCTCTCCTTTGACTCAAAATTTCCCCTTTGCCCTGAAAGTCATTCTTATTCAAAATATGTTATAGTGTAGGCCCTGTTTATGTTTTATCAAACTTGGTATAACAGACCTCTAATTGTTCTTCTTGCCTCCATCTGGCAGTCTGGTAGATGCCTCACATCTACTGCCACTCTGCTGCTGATGCAGTTATCTTTGTGAAATACAAATAACATCATGTCACTCTTGTACGTAAATCTTTAGTGATCTGCACAGATTTCTGGTTAAGGCTTGTCCTTTTCTTTCTGTTTATACAAGGTTCTTTCTGACCTAAACATTTTTCTATAACTCTATTGTCATGTAGTCAGCATCTACCATCATTCTTTCAAAATTATCATAGCCAAACCATTTAGGATACCACACCATGCCATACTTGTTCAAATCCCATTGCTTCTTGTATGCTGGTGGTTTTTTTTTTGTTTTTCGAGGATTTATTTATTTATTTGAAAGGCAGAGTTACAGAGAGAGGGAGAGACACTGAGGGAGGGAGGGAGGGAGGGAGAGAGAGAGAGAGAGAAAAAGAGAGAGAGAAATCTTCATCCTCTGGTTCACTCCTCAAATGGCTGCAATGGCAGGAACTGGGCCAAACTGAAGCCAGAAGCCAGGAACTTAGTATGTGTCTCTCACATAGGTGGCAGGGACCCAAGTACTTGGGGCTATCTCCCACTGCTTCCTCAGGTACATTAGCAGGGAGCTGGATTGGAAGTAGAGCAGCTGGGACTTGAACCGGTGCTCATATGGAAAGTTGATGCTTCAGGCAGAGGCTTTACCCAATATGCCACAGTGCTGACTCTTGTATGCTGGGTTTTTGTGTGGTTATTCACTACACTACAGAACCTTATTAATTTATCTGACATCTATACAGCCCATATCAATTAAGGAAGTGTGGGGAGCAACCCGGACTAGACTAAGTTACTGGAATTAGGACTTATTCTATGCATCTGCTCTCCCACAATATGGCGCTGAGAAGGGAGAAACAGCTTCTACGCAGCTGCCTCCAGTTCAACCAATAAACTGTAGGACCTGCTCCTGATTGGAGGAGAGCAGTGTACTCGGCGTGTGGGTAGCAGAGTTGGGATTGGTGGAAGGACTATAAAGGAGGAGAGAGACAACATGCACCAGGAACATCTAAGGGGAACATCTATCTGAAGGAACACCTGTGCAGCCCCCGAGAGAGCCGGCCGGCGGTGTGCCACTCCCCCGCGGAAGTGGGGAATGTGGCAGGGGGAACCGCCCTTCCACGGAGGTGGAAGGGACGGTAGCCAACCCGGGAAGAACCAGCAGCAAACCCGGGGAGGGCCGAGCAGACGAAAGAACAGCGCAGGGTCCTGTGTCGTTCCTCCACGAAGACGGGGAGCGACATAATGGTGCCGTGACTCGGATATGAAGCCTAGGCAGGGTTTAGTGTCGTTCCTCCACGAAGAGGGGGAGTGACAGGAAGCATTCTCTGTTACTCCCAAATCTAACTAAAAAATTGTTTCCTTGTATTCCTGGAAAAAAATATTATCAAGCACCTATCTCTTTATACTGTAACTTCTGATGTCATATCAGTATTATTGTTAAGCTTTAAGCTTTTTGAGAGAAGGGAGATTAGTTGATTTTATACATGTCACAGTCACCAGAATAATATGCATAGCCTATAATAAGAACTCAACAAATCCTGGTTGAGTGGTTGATTTCATTGAATGAGTGCAGTTAAAAGTTATTTTGGAAGTGGAAGAACTTCAGGTTTGTAGCTAGTTATGTGAAAGTGATGGAAGAAAGAAAAGTTGAAGGTGAAGCTGAGACTATGACTTGGGTTATTGAGGACAGTGAAATTTAATAGGGAATTTAAATAGGGAACTCAGGTGAAGGAGTATATTTGGAAAACAGGAAAGACAAGAAATATCATTCCTGGATGAGGTTACAATTTAGTGATAGAGACAAGAAAGATTTATCAGAAAATCAAGAAGTTCTGTGTAAAAGAATAAAGTGTGATGAGAGCCTGGATAATGGAGCAGTGGTTCTGTAAGAAAGTAGGAAGGGGCCAGCACTGTGGTGTAGTGGGTAAAGCTGCTGCCTGCAGTGTCAGCATCCCATATGGGTGCTGGTTCGGGTCCCAGCCGCTTCACTTCCCATCCAGCTCTCTGCTATGGCCTAGCAAAGCAGTGGAAGATGGCCCAATTCCTTGAACCCTACACCCACGCGGGAGGCCTGGAGGAAGCTCCAGGCTCCTGGCTTCAGATGGTGCAGCGCTGGCCATTGCAGCCAATTGTGGAGTGAACAAGCGGATGGAAAACCTCTCTCCCTCCCTCCCTCCCTCCCTCCCTCTGCCTCTCCTCTCTCTGTGTAACTCTGACTTTCAAATAAATAAATAAATACTGAAAAAAAAAAGTAGGAAATACTTCAGGAGGATGGAGTCACTGAGCTTACAATGCTTTTAAGTATGCACATCATACTACATACATAGAACTATACTAGTAAATAACTAGCTTTCAAAATTCTTTTCATTTTGGAGATTCTGTTTCTTTTTAAATTTTGTCAAGAAAAAATTATCAGAGTGCTGAAGAAAGACAACTATGGTTACAAAGTGATCTTTAGACTTTCCTTCTCACTACTTCTATTAGTCTTTTTTTGTTATTTTTATTTATTTATTTTTTTTGACAGGCAGAGTGGAGAGTGAGAGAGAGAGAAAGAGAGAAAGGTCTTCCTTTTTCATTGGTTCACCCCCACCCAAAGGCTGCTGTGGCCGGCGCGCTGCAGCCGGTGCACTGTGCTGATCCAAAGCCAGGAGCTAGGTGCTTCTCCTGTTCTCCCAGGAGGTGCAAGGCCCAAGGACTTTGGACCATCCTCTACTGCCCTCCCGGGCCACAGCAGAGAGCTGGACTGGAAGAGGAGCAACCGGAACAGAATCCGGCGCCCTGACTGGGACTAGAACCCAGTGTGCTGGCACCGCAGGCAGAGGATTAGCCTAGTGAGCTATGGCGCCAGCTGACTTCTATTAGTCTTAAAACTAGCAAAGCTAAAACTAGATCAAAAGCCTGAAAGCTACACATTTTAATGAGAACCATGGTTGATTTTGTGATAGATATTAATTACTGTGTAGATTACTTCATCTAAATTTATTCATTAAATATGAGCTTGTAGAGTCATCAGCACCAACAAAATGAGACTAATTGTTTTATACACATTACTATCATAGAAGGGATGATTTTATTGAAAGATACAGGAAATTTAAAAGAAGACTGAAGATTTTATGTTTTAAGGGTTGAGAAGGATCTGATTCTGTCTGTCTTCTTGACCCTTCCAGTTTGCCTGGAAATTGTTTCTAGAAACAAAGCCCAACACTTCAGCTTTTTTTTTTTTTTTTTTTTAAGATTTAGTTATTTGAAAGTCAGAGTTACAGAGAGAGAAGGAGACGGAGAGACAGAGAAAGATCTTCCATCCTCTGGTTCACTCCCTAAATGGCCACAAAGACTGGGTCTGGGCAGATCGAAGCCAGGAACCAGGTGCTTCTTCCAGGTCTCCTACATGTGTGCAGGAGCCCAAGCACTTGGGCCATCTTCCACTACTTTTCCAGGCACATTAGCAGGGAGCTGAATTGGAAGTGGAGCAGCAAGGACTCCAAATGGTGCCCATGTAAAATGCTAGTATTGCAGGTAGCAGCTACACCACAGCACCGGCCCCAATACTGACTCTTTTAACTTGAAAGATGTGTTTCTTTAGCTATAGATGGTATATTATAAAAGCATTTTAAAACTTTATTTTCATAGACATGTCTCATTTGGAAATTAGGGATAATATAAACTTAAAAAGTTCTATTGTGCTTATATAGCTTAGTCAGCAAGAAAATCATGTGCACTGTTTTTGAAATATATGACTACCCAATTTGCAAACAAATTGGGTTCTTTGCAGAGAAAGCACAGTTCTAAAGTAGCCTTTCATTTTTCTGCCAGTTGACTAAAAAAAACCCTCAAAGATTGGAAACATGTGTTAATTATTCCACTCATTGTGCAATTGTGTATATGTGTATATTTGTGTATAAGAAACAAGCATACTTTAGTAAACCTTCTTGAGAGCCACCCAGTTTGGCAGTTAGCTTTCAGGAATTCCATAACATTAACAAAACCGCATCCTTTGCTGCTTACTGCAAAAATATATAAGTACCCAGTACTCTCTTCTATTCAGTAAACACAGGAATAAGATATTTGTTGCTCTGTGGAATTAGGAATGCTAAAAACTTGCTCTGTTGTCTATTATATCACAGCTTTGATATGTTTTCAAAGAAAAACCTACTATTTGTGAAATTATCCTGTATAATATATGGAGATAGGTCTTGTACTGAATTATTACAGATGTCTTATGTTTACCTGTGTGGATATGAGCTGACTTGGCAACAGGGAGATGCATGACTCCAGACACTTCTTTCAGATCACTTTGACACAGCCCTGAAGATTCACATTCCATATCCTAAATTATGATTTTTTACACAGATTTTTTATAGTAACCATCTTATCCTCCAGACAGTGTTTAGTTAGTCAGCTGAAAAATATGCTTCGAGTTTATGTAGTGAGCAAGCATTGTACTTTGTTATTGTTTGTAATGTAAGTAGTGACTTGAAAACAAGGTTAAAATGTGGTCTTCTGTTCACTAAAAATGTAATCCTCTGGAAATATGAGACTTCCACATGTGAAAAGCTGAAAAGCAAAATAACCAGGCAACATATGATAAGTGAGTAATTAGGAGTTCGGAAGAAAAGATAATCCATGTGCTAATTTTCTGAAACACTTTGTACAGAAATTGGGATTTGAGTGGATTTGAGTTGGATTGGTTGGATCAAGCCAAGTGAAGCAAATGAGGAAGATTCTAACAGGTGGACATGGAGGACAGAAAACATAGAAGATAGAAATAAATCTGACTTTAAAAGAGCAAAAAACAGATTATGACAGATATTAAATATAAAGTTGATAAACTAATATTAATAATACCATACAAAGTTAATATTAATAACACACACAAGGTTGTGTGTGTGTGTGTATGTGGCTAAATAATGTAATATGGAATTTACTCCTTTAAAAAATGTCTCAGAGCATTTTTTTTTACTTTTAAAATGTATTTACATTGTCAGCAGGATAGCTTTAGAATGATTTCATCTTGCATTAGAAAATTCAGTTTCCCTTGAGCAGTTCTCTATTGTCGCCTACCCTCAGACCATGAAAAACATCATTCTATTTTCTGCCACATTAGATACCTCATATTAATGGAATCATGCAGCATTTGTTCTTTAGTGTCTGGTTTATTTTTTCACTTAATGTAGCCTCCACAAAGTTCATCCATGCTGTAGTATATAACAAGAGGTTCATACTTCTTATGGCTAAGTAATATTCCATTATTTGCATGTGGTATATTTTCTAATTCATTCATCTGTCTATGGACATTAGTTGCTTATACTTCTTGGCTTTTGTAAGCAAGCATGCAGTGAATGTAGAGGAAAAAAAATACATTGTTGAGATCCTCTTTTCAATACTTTTGGGGAAACACCAAGAAGTTCTTTGTCCATCTTTAATAAGATTATTTGCTTGTTTATTTTTGTCCTTTTTTTTTTTTTTTTTTGACAGGCAGAGAGGACAGTGAGAGAGAGAGAGAGAGAGAGAAAGGTCTTCCTTTTCCATTGGTTCACCCTCCAATGGCCGCTGCGGCCAGCGCGCTGCGGCCAGCACACTGCGCTGATCCGAAGCCAGGAGCCAGGTGTTTCCTCCTGGTCTCCAACGCAGGTGCAGGGCCCAAGCACTTGGGCCATCCTCCACTGCACTCCCAGGCCACAGCAGAGAGCTGGCCTGGAAGAGGGGCAACCGGGACATAATCCGGTGCCCCAACTGGGACTAGAACTCGGTGTGCCGGCGCCACAGGCAGAGGATTAGCCTATGTCCATTTTTTAATCAGGTTATTTTTTTGATATTGAGTTGTTCATTCTGCTGATTGTGCAGGAGATTTTTAATTTGATGTAGCTCAGTTTGTCTGTTTTTGTTTTTGTTGCTGGTGCATTTGATGTTATATGCAAGATATCCTTGATGTTACCAATGTAATGAACTTTTCCCCTCTTTTCTTCTAGGACTTCTACTGTTCCAAGACTTAATTGAAGTCTTTAAGCCATTTTGAGTTGATTGTTGTCTATGATATAACATAAGGGTCCTATTCCAATTTTTTCCATATGAATATATAATTTTCTTAAAACTCTGTATTGAAGAGGCTATTCTTTCCTCATATTTGGTCAACTTTATTAAAAATTACTTGACCATATATGGGTTGGTTTTGCGATTCTGGATTCTGCTCCACTTGTTTACATATCTGTTTTTATGCCAGTTCCATAGCATTTTCATTATTAGCCCTTCAGCTTTGTTCTTTTTCAAGATTCTTGTGGCTATTCAGTGTCCAGTATGGTTTTGTGATATTCTGGATTTTTTTTTTCTAACAAAAATATTCCCAGGGTTTGATTGTGATAGATAGCATCAGATCTGTTTATCACATTCAGTGGTATGGATATTTTAATTTATTTTTTTTAACTTTTATTTAATGAATATAAATTTCCAAAGTACGACTTATGGATTACAATGGCTTCCCCCCAATACCGTCCCTCCCACCCACAACCCTCCCCTTTCCCACTCCCTCTCCCCTTCCATTCACATCAAGATTCATTTTCGATTATCTTAATATACAGAATCAGCTTAGTATACATTAAGTAAGGATTTCAACAGTTTGCTCCCACACAGAAACATAAAGTGAAAAATAATAGATGATTTTTTTTAAATGATGATGAAATCAGATCAGACCTATTGTCATGTTTAATCCCAGTGAGAGTCAAGTTGGGAATTGATAATTTCTTCTTTTTTTTTTCTTTTTTTTTTTACAGAAGATCAGTTTAGTATGCATTAAGTAAAGATTTCAACAGTTTGCACCCCCCATAGAAACACAAAGTGAAATATATTGTTTGAGTACTCGTTATAGCATTAAATCTCAATGCACAGCACATTAAGGACAGAGATCCTACATGAGGAGTAAGTGCACAGTGACTCCTGTTGTTGACTTTACCAATTGACACTCCTGTCTATGGCATCTAGGCTAATCCTCCGCCTTGCATTGCCGGCACACCGGGTTCTAGTCCCAGTGAGGGCGCTGGATTCTGTCCCGGTTGCCCCTCTTCCAGGCCAGCTCTCTGCTGTGGTCAGGGAGTGCAGTGGAGGATGACCCAAGTACTTGGGCCCTGCACCCCATGGGAGACCAGGCTGGAGGGTGAGCCAATGGCAGAAGGAAGACCTTTCTTTAAGAACAGGTCATCAAAGAAGGAGGTACCTTTCTCTGAAGGGAGGAGAGAACCTCCACTTTGACTATGACCTTGTCTAAACAAGATAAGAGTCGGAGAACTCAGAGGGCTTCCATAGCCTTGGAAACTCATGACTGGATATTTTAATTTATTAAGTCTTCCGATCCATGAACATAGGATGTCTCTTTTTATTTATATCTTCTTAAATTTCTACAAGTCTATCACCGTATGGGTTAAGTTGAATCCTAACTATTTTAGTCTTCATTGCTATTATAAATGGGATTGTTTTCTTAGTTTCTGTTTCAGATTGCTTATTGTTAGTGTATAAAAATGTGTATTGATTTTAAATGTTGCAACTTTGAATGCTTTGTTTATTCCTTTACTGATTTACTTCTTTGAAAGACAGAATTAGAGAGAGAGAGAGAGAGAAAAAGAGAGAGAGGGAGGGAGGGAGAGAGAGAGAGAGAGACACCAACCAACCTACCATCTGCTGGTTCACTCCCCAAATGGCCTCAATGGCCATGTCTGGGCCAGGCAGAAGCCAGGAACCTGAATCTCCATTTGGATTTCCCACATGGGTGGTAGGGCCCAAGCCATCCTCACTGCTTTCCCAGGAACATTAACAGGGAACTGGATTCGAAGTGCAATAGAGGGAACTCAAACTGGTGCCCATATGGAATGCTGTCATCCAGGCAGTGTTTAATCTGCTGCCCCACAATGCTGGCCACTGTCTATTATTTGTTTTTTTTTTTTCTTGGATTTTTAAGGTTTTCTACATAGAAGATTGTGTCATCTGCAAACATAATAGTAATTTTACTTCTTCCTTTACAATTTAGATCCCTTTTATTTCTTCTTCTTGCCTGGTTGTTCCATCTAGAACTTTAGTACTATTTTGAATAAAAGTGACTAGTACAAGCCAGTTTTCCTTCTGCTGTTAATTTCTAGTTTTATTCTATTGTAGCTGGAAAACATACTTGTTTTTATTTCAGTCTTCTTAAATTTGCTCAGACTTGTTTCGTGATCTTACATGTGATCCATTGTGGAGAGTATTCTATGTGTGTTTTAAAAGAATTTATTTTCTGTTGCTTTTGGGTAGAATACTCTGTATTTGTTTCTTAGGTCCATTTGGACAGTACAGTCCTCACTAAGTATCTGGGGGTGCGGGGTGGGGAATGGTTTCAGGACACCCTTGCTACCAAGATCCATAGATGGATCAAATACATTATAATGGAATAATGCAAAGAAAAAGTCTATACATGTTCAGTACAATTTTTTTCTATTTCAATTTGTGATTGGTTGGATTGGGCATAGAACCCCAAATGCGGATCCCACGGATATAGGAGTCCACTATAGTGTTGTTCAAGTGCTCTGTTTCCTTATTGATCTTCTGTCTGGATGTTCTACCCTTTGTTGAAAGCCGAGGTGTTGAAATCTCTAAGTTTTATTGTATTGCTGTCTATTTTTCCCTTTAGCTTGGTAACTGTTATGTATCTTTAAATCTAAAATGAGCCCCTTATAGACATAGTTTATTTGGAAGTTATTTTTTATTCCCTTCAATCACTGTCTCTCTGATTACAGAGTTTAATTCATTTACATTAAAATAATGAAAGAATTTCCTAAATAGTCTCAAATACAGACTCAAGTTCTAGTTTTGCACTTTTTAATCATGAAAATTTTTGCATTAAATATGAAATATAATAAATAAATATGAAATACATTTGCCCACTAACAATAATGACAAGAACAAACATCATTAAGGTTTAAGTAAAATGTTGGAAGCCCAATTCTGTTTCCTCCATTTAAAGTCTACTTCTTTGCTCCTGCATTTAGAAGTAATGACTCTTCTCTTTTTGCCATGCTTTTTATGTGTGTTCCTGTAGGATATTCTTATGAATACAATAATAATATATGCATATATTCTTTTATAACTTTATTCTTCCCCTCAGTCTTCTCACTTTGATGCATATGATTATAGATTGCTCATTTTCCATCTTTATAGTATAATAACCAACTACATATATTACAATTTTTAATTGGTAGTTAAAATAAATATAACTTTTAACTAGTAATAGACATGTATGGAGTTTCTTATGGTTAGTTTTCACTAATATTCCACATAGGCTTTTAAAGAGTGTGTAAACTCTCATTTGGAGATTCAGTCTTCTGTATATGTCCATTATATCTAATGTGTTAATTATGATTAAGACTTTTCTGTTAGGATTTTAATCTGTTTGACCTATTTATTACTGAGAGAGATATATCAAAATTTCCCTTTCTAATAGTACATTTTTCAAATTATCTTAACCTATCAATTTTATATTTTGTTTTTAAATTTATCTTACTAGAGGCATAAAATTGGGAGTTTTTAACTTTTCCTGGTGAATTTATCTTTTTAAAGACATTTAAAAGTGATTCAATGCTAATAATCTGCTTTACCTTAAAGTATACTAAGTCTAATATGAATGTGATTCCTTCAGCTATTTTGTGTTAGTAAATGCCTTACATATCTTTTTCAACTTGGGGGAGGGGGGGTCTTTCAATATTCCTATACTTTTATGTTTTAGGTGTCTCTTGTAAACAGCATATGACTACATATTTTTACTTAATCTAACCTTTAGAATTTATTTAAGATTATAATTTGGCCTTGGTAATTTTTATCAACAATTTTTATTAGCCTGTCATAAGTTAATACAATATTACTTTCACATAAATTACCTGATCCTCCAGGAAATATTATTCTCCTTCTTTTAAATTCCCTGTACGCTACATATACTGATCTTCTATCACAACTCTTATTTAATTGTTTTTTAATTATTTTAAATTTTAATCCCATATAAATTATAAATCCATTGAGAACAGGAACTATGTCTTATTTATATTGTATGTTGAGGGCCTTATCTTCTGTTCATTGGGCCTCACACTGAGTTGAAAATAAGTAAAATATTAGATGAAAAGATGAGCAAGTAAATTAATTGAATAAGATTAGCTAACATGTGGTAAAAATAAAATTTCATGGTCTTCCATACCTCTAAGAAACCTACATTAGAGTGTCTACAGTCAAGTCCTGCCTCTGCTCTGGGTTCCAGCCATCTGCTAATGCAAACCCTAGGAGGCGCTGACCATTGCTCAAGTAATTGGGTTTCTACCAAGTCCTGGTCATTGAAGCATCTGGGGAGTGAATCAGCAGATAGAAGCTCTCTCTCTGTCTCTAACTCTCAAAAAAATGCTTCTAAAGTAACTTGAGTAGTTGAATTCTTTTAATATAGTTGAAATTTAGATTAAAAATCTTACGTTGTTATAGAATCATTAAAAGCAATAATTCAAAATTTAATTTTTTTACAGATTTATTTATTTACTTATTTGAAAGGCAAAGTGACAGAGAGGTAGAAAGAGAGCGAGAGGGCTGGCGCCTGGCTAATCCTCCACCTGCAGCGCCAGCACTCCAGGTGCTAGTCCCAGTTGGGGCACCAGTTCTGTCCCAGTTGCTCCTCTTCCAGTCCAGCTCTCTGCTGTGGCCCGGGAGAGAGGTGGAGGATGGCCCAAGTGCTTGGGCCCTGCACCTGCGTTGGAGACCAGGAGGAAGCACATGGTTCCTGGCTTTGGATCAGTGCAGTGTGCTGGCCTTGGTGGCCATTTGGAGGGTGAGCCAAAGGAAGGAAGACCTTTCTCTCTGTTTTTCTCTCTCACTGTGTAACTCTGCCTGTCAAAAAAAAAAAAAAAAAAAAAAAAAAAAAAAAAGTGTGAGGGAGAAGGGGCAGGGGGGAGGGAGGGAGGAAGGGAGGGAGAGAGATAGAGAGAGTTCAATGGTCCATGTGTTGTTTCACTCTCCAAATGGCCAAAACAACCACGTCTTGGCCAAGCCAAGCCCAGAGCTGAGATCCATCCTGGTCTCCAACATGGGTGGCAGAGGCCCAACTACTTGGGCCATTGTCTGCTGCCTTCTCAAGGACATCACCAGGGAGCTGGACTGCAAGCAGAGCAGGTGGTTCTTGAACCAACACTGCAATATGGGATGCTGCATTGAAAGCAGTGGCATAATCTGCATCACATCGTAGTCCCCAAAATGTAGTTCTTAAAATACATTTTCTTAAAAATTTGCTGAAACATTGCATAGTCAGCAAATCAGAACTGAGTAAGAAAATGTTTCCATGTCGCGTAAGATGGTGTGTGGTGTTTTCTGAGTTAGAAAGATCTTAAGGGTTGTTTTGAACAGGTTTCATTTGGGGAGTGGTTGATTTTTAACATGTGTTCTGTTTAGCCAAATATTTGTTTATAGTCTTAAAATCCATGTCACATTTAAACTGTCACCTTCTGCAAATTGCTTTCTCTTTTTAATAGCTTGTATCAATAAGGGAAATAATATGATAAACTGTTAGCTGCTAAGAAATGAGTTCCAGATTCTCATGGCCTCTTAACAGATACATAACCTCCCCATCTGTTTTCATACTTGTAGACAATCCATTATATAATTATTGAACTAATATCAGATTGAAAATTAGACCCATTACTTTAAATTTTGAATTTTTTTTCTGAAACGTTGTCTCAGAATAACTTACTGTGCAAATTATTTGTATATTAACATACTACTTAAAAATAAGTTTTCCCTCTTTCTCAGCTCTTTCTATGGCTTACAGTTTTTGCTTGTCTACTTTCCTACCTCGTTTTGGAAACTTTGATATGGGAACTGAATAGTACCAATAGTACCATTTCCAGATTAGGGATAATTGAACAAAATGTGAATTGACTTATATTTTTCATCATGTGCACTTACATTGCTTTTTTAGGGACTCCTTGGAAACAGAGGGCCTCCTGGACCTTCTGGTCTCAAAGGAACTCAGGTATGGATGAAATGATTACACCATCAGCAGTTATTTTACTGCAAATTTCCACCTCTTATTTTTGTGACTTTCTTTTTGGCTTAAAGAAAACATTGCCTTAGTATGGAACATTTTTGCCATAATGGATTTTTAAGTTACCATTTTACATGGCAGTTATGGAATAGAATTTGAAATCATTTTACAGCTCCCTGAATTCCTTAAATGATTGATGTCAGTGGGCTTCAATGGAATGTTTGAAGAACCTGAACCTGGAATCTCACACATATGTACCAGAGCTTATTTTTATTATTTGTGACTATTTTATATTTGTGACCCAATAAATCATATTTTGATCAAATTATGAATTGAGCAAAATGCTTAAGATATATGGTTCTAGAGAGGTTTGTATTTATTGTTGGGTAATAACATAAACTATTTATTTAAAAGTGAAAAAATCAGTATATTTAGTAAAAATTTCTACAAATGGGGTACAAACCTTTACTATTATTTTACTGTATTAGAAAATAACGGGCAAATGCTCTTTATTTTTCATTATTTATCTTCAATCTCTATCCACCCCATATTGTTTTTTAACTTCATAAGAATCTACCAAATTAAATTTATGATATTACATCTGATTTGACCCCAAGAATATGGACCTATGAATTAGCTAAGAATAAACTTTAGGGGCAGATATTTGATGCAACAGTTAAGACAGTACTTGTGATACCCACATCCTATATTGGAGTGCCTGGTTTTAATTCCTGGCTCTACTTCCCTTTCTGATTTCCTTCCAATGAGCACCCTGGGAGGCAGCAGGTGATGGCTCATGTACTTGAGTCTCTGCCATTCATGTGAGAAAACTGTATCTAGTTTCCAGCTTCTGGCTTCAGCCACTCTCAATACAGCCATTGTGGACATTTAAGAAGAGAACCACCAGGTATAAACACTCTCTCTCTCAAACAAATATAATATAAATAAATAAAAACTTTTTATAAAGATTTTTTTTATTTTGAAAATAAGAATGACAAAGAGTGAGAGGCACATAGTGGAGAGGGCATCTTCCACCTGCTGGTTCAGTCCCCAGATCGCTACAATGGCCAGAACTGGGCCAGAAAGCCAGGATCCAGGAGCTTCATCCAGGTCTCCCTCGTGGGCAGCAGGGACTCAAACCACTGAACCATCTTCTACTGCTTTTCCCAGGCCATTAATGAGGAGCTAGATGGGAAGCCCAGCATCCAGGACATAACCTGGCACCTTTATGGGATTCTGACTTTGCAGGTGGCTGCTTTACCTGCTGTACCACAAATTGGGAAAAACCTAATGTCTTTTTATTGCTAGAGCTTCAGGCAGAGCTAAGACTCTAAATCATTTGTTGATGAATAAAGTATGTAAATGTTCTACAACAAACATATTCTGTGTAAGTGTTTTTTAAATAAACCAGTGTGTATTGATTTCCATCTGATAAGGTCTTAGTTGAATTCCTTTCTGTGTCGAGAGATAGTAAACCAAAAATGTAAAGGAATATCCTTAATGAATGAATCAGAGATTCTTCATCCTGGTTTTGTTACATCCTGATCACTTTCACTTTTCTCAACTCCCAGCTTTCTGTATATGAGGTGTAATGTCTGCTAATTTATTTTTTACAAAGTTAGTTGACTTTGTTTTTGTCTTTTTTTTGTTTGAGATATTTTTAATGTACATTTAGTTGAAGGCTTAATGATCCATTATGTGAGAAGTTCAACAAGTAAAAAATGTAAAAAAAAACCATGCATAGTTCAGTAGGAAAAAAGCAAGGACTATGAACAATATTCAAATGAAAAGATGGCAGTTTCTTTTCTTTCCATTTTTTTTTTTTTTTTTGACAGGCAGAGTGGACAGTGAGAGAGAGAGAGAGAGAAAGGCCATCCTTTACTGTTAGTTCACCCTCCAGTGGCCGCTGTGGCTGGCACGCTGCTGCAGGCGCACCGCGCTGATCCAAAGCCAGGAGCCAGGTGCTTCTCCTGGTCTCCCACGTGGGTGCAGGGCCCAAGGATTTGGGCCATCCTCCACTGCCCTCCTGGGCCACAGCAGATAGCTGGACTGGAAGAGGGCCAACTGGGACAGAATCTGGTGCCCTGAGCAGGAATAGAACCCGGTGTGCCGGCGCCGCAGGCGGAGGATTAGCCTATTGAGCCGCGGCGCTGGTAGATGGCAGTTTCACGCACATATAGTAAATTTTGAAATAATCACAAATCATGAAAACTAAAGTAGTATATCATTCTTAACAATTTGAAAAAAGATATAAAACAGTTTGACAAAACTATATTTGCAGCACTACTGATACAGTCATTTCTTTTTCTGTTTTTCTATTTTATTTGAGCTTCTATTTATAAGGGAGAACATGCAGTATTTGTCTTTCTATGTCCTGCTTATTTTGTTCAACATGATGTTATATAGTTTAAACCATTTTGATGCAAATGATAAAATTTCAGTCTTTTTTTACAATTGAATAGTATTCCATTGTATATGTACATACCACATTTTCTTTCTCCATTCATCTTATATGGACACCTTGGTTTAATCTTTGGCTATTGTGAATAGTGCTTATATAAACATGGTGGTAGATGTGTCTCTGACACAGTGTGTTCTACTAATTTAAAAATAATCCAATAACACATGTCTCTCTTAGTGTTATTGTGGGGTCATCACATTAAAAATTTAAATATTATGGGATGATACACTTCTAAATTACAAGAAAATAGGCACTTTCACATCTCACTATAAGCTTTAGATTTAATAATACATAAAGCAGATAAGATTTTGCATTTTTAAATACTTTAGACCATGATATGTTCTGATCTTTTTTGTTTTTTTCAAGGGAGAAGAAGGACCAATGGGACCCTTTGGAGAACTGGGGCCTAGAGTAGGTATCATAGAATTAATTATCCATTCACGCTTATCTGGAAAATAGCTTATCTGAAAATATTTTAATAGCATCACATTTTAAATTATAGCAAAGGGCAAAAATTAAAACCAGTTATAGCCATAAAATCCCCCAAAATAAAATAGGCCAATAGTGAATTCTGTAGAGGCATTTTGAATGATTTTATACTACGATGTATCTACTTGGTTTTTTAGTGTTCTTAGTAATCTGTGAAAAGTATTGCAAACTCTGTAATACGAAGCTAAATAAATTAGTCATTTTAGTAATATTCTGGAAATTTCTGTTTTCTCTGTCAGTAAAATTATAGCAAGTCAAAGTAATTGTTTTCTGTAATTTTTATCAGATAATATCATATGATAATTGAATTATTGTTTTCTAGTTCTTAAATCTTGAAACTTGATTTATGTAAACAAAATTTATATTATCATAAAGTAATTAGGTTGTATTTATTACATGTCTTGGAATAACTGTTATTCTCTTTTTTGAGAACATCATAAATTACAGTTTTTAAGAATATTTTCACATTTAAAGAGACAGCAATTGGCTCTTTTAAACTTTTGCCTCACTAGCACATATATTGCCACTATCTCACTGAAAGAAAAAATTTTATTCTATTTTTTTTCAAGGAGAATTATATAAAAGAAAACATATTATTTGAGCCCAGTAAAATTTCTCTTAATTAAAATCCATTTCCCCGGAAGATAGGAGAACCAGATTAATTTATCAACTTTATTTTAATATATTTTTTCCTTACTGTTGCTACAGTTGGTTGAGTCCAGTAAGATTGCTCTTAATTAAAATCTACTTTCCTAGGAGATAATAGAATCAGATTCATTTCTTATCAACTCCTTTTTTATTTTATTTCATTACTGCTGCTACTGTTGATTGAAGAACAATTTGATAGTTAGCATTCCTCGAAGTATTAATGTCCAAAAACAACTCTTCCAAATGTTGTTCTCATTTTTAGATGTGAAAATAAGCCTTCAATATTAATACTCAAGTATAAAATTTTCAAAATAAGTCTAATTTAAGGTCATGTAAATGGAATCAGAAATTATACATCTGTTGCTAATGCTTTGAATTGCTTGATTTCAAAGAAATTTTAAATATGCTAATACCAAGAGGCCAGTGGATTCCTTCCATGGTGTAGATTAAATGTATAACTATTTCTTAATATGTTGTATATGTTGTTGAGTATTTTTTTAAAGATTCATTTATTTAATTATTTGAAAGACTGAGTGACACACACACATACACATGCACATACACTCAAACACAGATTTTTCATCTGCTTGTTCAATCCTGAAATAACTGCAACAGCCAGAGCTAGACAGTACCAAAGCCAGGAGGATGGAATTACATCCATAACTTCCATGTGGGTAGCAGGTGCCCAAGTACTTGACCCATCATCCACTGCTTTCCCAGACACATTAGCAGGAAGCTGGATCAGAAGCAGAGCAGCCAGGTCGTGAAGCAGCTCTCTCATTTGGGATGCTATATAATGACATTATAAATAGTAGCTTAACCTACTACACCACAACACTGGCCCCAACTAGTATATTATTAATGTTAAAAAAATTATCTCACTAAGATTCTATGTATCTTTATAATAAATGTAAATAAAAATATATTGCTGAAATGTTTTTCTGAATATCATAGATAAATCTAATAATTTGGACTCAATTAGATTAATATTTAAAAATAATAGCATTGTTTTTTGGTTCTTTGTACTTGGTAGAGGCAAAAATTAGAATAATCTTTTCACTAGAAGTCCTAAATACAAAGTTTCTGAACATGTTATGTGTGATCAAATAGAAAGAGAGCCACAGGATTATTTTAGTTACATTAAAAAGAAAAATAAAGGCCGGCGCCGCGGCTCACTAGGCTAATCCTCCACCTAGCGGTGCCGGCACACCGGGTTCTAGTCCCGGTCGGGGCGCCGGATTCTGTCCCGGTTGCCCCTCTTCCAGGCCAGCTCTCTGCTATGGCCTGGGAGTGCAGTGGAGGATGGCCCAAGTGCTTGGGCCCTGCACCCCATGGGAGACCAGGAAAAGCACCTGGCTCCTGGCTCCTGCCATCGGATCAGCGTGGTGCGCCGGCCGCAGCGCGCCGGCCACGCCGGCCATTGGAGGGTGAACCAACGGCAAAGGAAGACGTTTCTCTCTGTCTCTCTCTCTCACTGTCCACTCTGCCTGTCAAAAAAAAAAAAAAAAAAAAGAAAAATAAGAGACCCAATACTAAAATCCAAATATGTAATGCCTGATAAAGACTGTAAGTTAATGTGCTACTTAGATTCTCTCTCTTCCCCTTTTCTCCTCATAAATTTGATTATGTCATATATGTTGTTTAAGGCAGTTATCTCCCCAGTGAAATCTTCAATAATCAGATATAAGTTTTTTGATAGGAGAAACTATGTGCTATAGATAATTGGCCAGAGATCCAGGATATTTATTTTCTCTTGCTAAGTGACTCTTCAGCTTCTCAGTGCTGTGATCATATTCTTTTTCTTGTCATCACCAGTAACAAAACCTCTCCTTATTTTGTTTCAATTCTTACTTCCCAACCAATGCCTTCTTTCTTTTTAATGTAAAAAAAAAACCAATATAGTAACCCCAGAGGAATTTTAATCCATTGATTCCATCACTTTTCCATGGTTTCTTATCTCCATCATAGCCCAAATCCCTCTTCATCCAACTTTAAAATGTGATAATTTTCCCTTTCATTAAATTCTGAATTCTACTTTGATCCTCATTTATTCATTTAGTTTTCTTAATTATTGTTTCATATGTTCTCTCTCCTTCAACTCCACTCACTTCTGTCTGCTCGGGCCTTTTACTTTGCTTCCTACCTCCCTGAGAAGATTGAAGTAATAAGAGAACTTCCACAATTTTCTGTAATCATGTCTACCCATCTCTCTACCTCTGTCTCCTCTTTTTTTATTGTGGTTGAATAGACCATTTTTTCTTTTTTGGAATTTTTTAAAATTTATTTTTACGTATTTGAAAGGCAGAGACACAGAAAGGTAAAGATAAAGACAGACATAACTCCATCCACTAGTTCACTTCCCAGTGCCTACAACAGGCAAGATGGGTCAAGCTGAAGCCAGGAACATGGAACTCCATCTGGGTCTCACACTTGGGTAGTAGGGCCTAAGTACTTGAGCTATCACCTGCTGCCTCCTAGGATACACACCAGCAGGAAGCCAGCACCAGAAGTTTTGCCAGCACTGGACTCCAGTTCCTTTAATATGATATGTAGGTATCCCTGATGGCATCTTAGCCATAGTTATAAACACCTGCATTTCTCAAATATCTAAACTTCTGTGTGGTCACCATACACTTGACCTCTTATCTACTCAAGAACACTGATCCACAAATTCTATTCCCTTTCTACTACATTTTAATTCTTTCCTCTCTCTTCTGGATCATTCTTTATCAACATATGGTCGTATTATTGCTTTCTGTTTAGAAACAAAAATAAGATTTATATTTATCCTATTTCACTCATTTCTTTCTTTCTCTTTTTGGTTAAGCTCCTCAGAAGTGTTGTCCATACATGTTCTTTTCAATTTTTTCCTCTTTCTATCTGTTTATGTTTGTCCCTATCACTCCAACACAAATAATCATGTAAAGATGATCAGTGGCCTCATCTTGCTCAATTTCCCTTCATATTTTCAACACTCAGATACATCCAAATTTGACAAGATCACTCTCTATCTCCTAAGTACTTTCTTCATTTGTATGATTTTCCTCCTGTCATCAAATTTTACGTTTTCTCTATTTCTTCAAAACCTAAATTTTGGACTGTCCAAAGGCTTGATCTGAGGACTTCTCCTTTATAACTAAAGTACTGTTGATTTTTTTTTAATTTTTAAACTTTTATTTAATGAATATAAATTTCCAAAGTACAGTTTATGGATTACAATGGCTTCCCCCCCATAACTTCCTTCCCACCCGCAACCATCCCATCTCCCGCTCCCTCTCCCCTTCCATTCACATCAAGATTCATTTTCGATTCTCTTTATATACAGAAGATCAGTTTAGCATACATTAAGTAAAGATTTCAACAGTTTGCTCCCACATAGAAACACAAAGTGAAAAATACTGTTTGAGTACTAGCTATAGCATTAAATCACAATGTACAGCACATTAAGGACAGAGATCCTACATGAGGAGTAAGTGCACAGTGACTCCTGTTGTTGATTTAACAAATTGACACTCTTGTTTATGGCATCAGTAATCACCCTAGGCTCTTGTCATGAGTTGCCAAGGCTATGGAAGCCTTTTGAGTTCACCGACTCTGATCATATTTAGACAAGGTCGTAGTCAAAAGTGGAAGTTCTCTCCTCCCTTCAGAGAAAGGTACCTCCTTCTTTGATGACCCATTCTTTCCACTGGGATCTCACTCGCAGAGATCTTTCATTTAGGTCATTTTTTTTTTTTTTTTTGCCAGAGTGTCTTGGCTTTCCATGCCTGAAATACTCTCATGGGCTTTTCAGCTGGATCCGCATGCCTTAAGGGTTGATTCTGAGGCCAGAGTGCTGTTTAGGACATCTGCCATTCTATGAGTCTGCTGTGTATCCTGCTTCCCATGTTGGATCGTTCTCTTTTTTTTTATTCTATCAGCTAGTATTTGCAGACACTAGTCTTATTTATGTTATCCCTTTGACTCTTAGTCCTATAATTATGATCAATTGTGAACAGAAATTGATCACTTGGACTAGTGAGATGGCATTGGTACATGCCACCTCAATGGGATTGAATTGGAATCCCCTGGTATGTTTCTAACTCTACCGTTTGGGGCAACAACTAACCAAGCACCAAAAAGGAAACCTGTTAAAGTGAAATGAAGTACTGTTATTTTAAGAGTGTGTTTTCAAAACAGAACTACTATCCCCTGAACTCTGCCCTTCATATAACTACCTCAATATTTCTACACTTAGGTGCTTAATGAGTATATAAAACTGAAATGTCTAAAACTCAGCTTCTAAATTGCGTTCCCTATCTCTTTTTCTCACTGTCTTCCTAATTTCATGTGGTCATTTACTCAGATTAAAACTCTAGAATTTGTTCTTGACTCTTCTCTTTCAGCTATATTCCATACACAACTACCAGCAGTTCTTAGAAGCTCTACTTTTAGATGATATCCAAAATCTTAACTCTTGCCATAGACTCCTCTGCCACCACCTGGATCTATACCACCATCATCTTTCTTTCAGTTGTATTGTTGTGGTAGACTCCTATTTGGGCTTCTCCTGCTGTTGGATCAAGGAGATCCTGTTGAAACCTAGATCATGTTTCTTCCCTAACTGTGTCAAAGGTTGCCTATCTCACTCAGAAACAAAGCCTTTACTGTGTCTCATAAGACCCTGTACGACCTGGACCACATCCCCATTCCTTTGTTTGACCTTACTCCTGAATGCTGATATGGCTCTGAATTCTGCTCCTTTGGTTCTGTCACCTCATGGTTCTCCCAGTTGAGCACCTATACCCCTGCCATTGTACCTTTGCACATGCTCATTTCTTCTGCCTGGAATGTTCTTTCTTCAGAAATCTTTGTAACTTGTCCTTTTCTTTTAGTTTTCACTCAGATAACACCTTTTAAGTGAAATCTTCTTCCCTAGAAATATTTTTTAAATTTTCAATAGAACGACCACAATAGTTTATGTCTCCCTGCTTAATTTGTTGTATTTCCTGCTCATCACTACCTCATATACTTTACATTTCAGTTATTTAAAAAATTTATCATTCTCACTAAGATGTATTCTTTTGACGGCAAGTATATTTGTGTGCTCCTCAATCCTCAGCACCTAGGAAACTGTCAAATTTTGTAGACTGACTGTTTACTGAGTATGGTACAATATACTTACCATATAATTTTGATGTGTTTCATTTTATAAGTGTAAATTTCATAAACCTTAGGAAATTATCAAAATTAGAATAAATAAACATATATCTCTTTTCATTTTATTCCACTCTCCTCTAGGGAAAACCAGGTCAAAAGGGGTCTATAGGTGAACCAGGACCAGAAGGCTTAAAGGTAAAGCAACTGACTTTATTATCAATTTTAAAATACAGTTTTCAAAGATATGAAAGATGAACACATGCCAACTTACAAGGAACCTGTTAGATATTAAAACTAATTCAAAGATAACTGAGAAGTTATTTATCTCTACGTATCTATCTACATATATCTACTCATGTGTATTTCAATATTTGTACAGATATGCAATTTAATAAATATGTATTTGGATAATAATTGTCGGTTAGATACAGGGCAATAAACCATAACTTTAGGGGTTACCTATTACACTGGTAAGAAATCTACAGATTAATATATTTGCACTAGTCTGAGTCCTTTAATCAATAGTATACAGAGAATCTAAGTGTATTCACTAGACAGTCACTGGGATGCCTTCATTACTTTGTGACATTGAAAGGATGTATAATCCACTTTTTTTCCTTATTTCCAATTTTTAGATGATTTTTATGGTACCAATAGATGTAATGTGACATAGCAGCTTAATATTTACAGCCTTAAAGAGACATGTTTATAAGAATTGGTGATTTTTGTGAATTAAAAATTAAACTAAAAAGTGAAAAGACTTACAGCATTAGTGCTAAATTTTCTAAAACTAGAATATATTATATGCTATTGTATATTAAATATATATAATTTATGATGTTAGAACCTGAGGAAAAACTAAACAACCCTTTTCAAAGTCATAAAAAATATAGCTAGTGTATTTTAATGCATTCATATGGCTGAAATTATCTGAGGGGGAAATATATATGCAGATTCTTTCTCATGTTACATAATTTCAAATCTTGGCCCTGTAAATAGTCCAATGTATAACTTATGGAAACATTTGAAAATAAATCCCAATCTTAAGATGTCAGTTTTACTCATATATATTACACATTTTATACCCTATATATTAGCTATCACAAATCAAAGGAAACATGATATTTATGTCTTTATCATATATTTTCTTTGATTTGTATCTAATATATAGGGTATGAAAAAGTAATGTCTATGAATGAAACTGACATCTGGATATTTCATTATTGTTTGTAGCCCTTATTTATATATCTGTGGATCATTGGTCTTTCTACTTTCTACATGCTGAATTCTTTATTTGATAGAGGATTTAGCCTGTGGCTATAGTAAATTGAAAATATGTTATTGCAAAAATTGTAAGGAAAAGGAAGGAAGGAAAGGAGAGTAGCAAAGGTGAAAAGAGTTCTGTGATTAAAATTATATATATGAAATACATGATATCTGTTATCTTTATATAAATATAAAAATTTAAACATAGTTACCCTATGATCCAGCAGTTCCACTCCTAGGAATATACTCAAAAGAATTGAAAACAGGTGTTCAAGCAAAGATTTATACACAATTGTTCGTACCAGCAGTAGTCACAATAGCTAAAAAGAAGAAACAAAACAAATGTCCAAAACTCCATGGATTATTGGATAAACAAAATGTGAAATGAAGTGGAATATTATTTGATCATAAAGGGAAGAAGTCACTAATACATGCCATAACAAAGATGAACCTGAAAGAAGCCAGTCATATAAGACCACATGTTACATGATTTTATATACGTGAAATATTCAGAATGGGAAAATTTTGTAGACGGTAAGTAGATTGTGGTTGCTCATGGCTTGTGGGGGTGAATGGATAAGGAAGTCATTGATTATGAGTACCAGCTTCTTCTCCTAGTGATGAACATGTTCTAAAGTGGACTGCATATCTGTGAATACACTAAAACCACAGAACAGTACTCTGTAAATTCATGAACTCTTTTGTATGTTAATTTATATTTCAATAAAGCTGTTTTTAAAAAATTAAAAAAATCCTGGAGGATTCAAAAATTCTTAATTTAAAAATATCAGAAAATTGAAATGCAGTATTTACAAATAGAATGCTTAATCAGTTATCCTTTACTGAGCCGGCGCCGTGGCTCAATAGGCTAATCCTCCACCTTGCGGCGCCGGCACACCGGGTTCTAGTCCCGGTTGGGGCGCCGGATTCTGTCCCGGTTGCCCCTCTTCCAGGCCAGCTCTCTGCTATGGCCAGGGAGTGCAGTGGAGGATGGCCCAGGTGCTTGGGCCCTGCACCCCATGGGAGACCAGGAAAAGCACCTGGATCCTGGCTCCTGCCATCGGATCAGCACGGTGCGCCGGCTGCAGCGGCGGCCATTGGAGGGTGAACCAACGGCAAAGGAAGACCTTTCTCTCTCTGTCTCTCTCTCACTGTCCACTCTGCCTGTCAAAAAAAAAAAAAAAAAAAAAAAAAAAAAAAAAAAAAAAAGTTATCCTTTACTGATATTATTCCCTGAATGCCAGATACTTCTAGGAAGTCCAAATATGAGCTGCCACTCGGTCAAAATGGCAAGAAATGAATCTTAGTCTTCACTAACGTGGTTTCTGTGTTACCCAGAAAGTGGAAGTTCTTAATGTTCACTCCTCCCTCATTGTTACTGATATCTGTATTTCAGAGCATCTTAAAGCTGTTTACTAGACCTGCCACTGCACAGGAGAGCATTTGGAAGTCGGTTAAGGGTCACCAGCTTTCAGAGAGCCCTAGAAGCTTTGTTCTCTTCCCAAGCTTGGGGACATATTTTTCTCTTTCTCTTCCTCTCTTACACTCAAACACAAGTCACCTCTTACTTTCAGGATCAAAAGCAAGAATGCAAGTCATCTGCAAGTTATTTCTGCTTTCTGCCTAACCCAAACATCCCTTCAGGATAAGTAGCACACAAGTTCCATCTCTGTTTTTCACCTTTGAGAAGATCAACTTATGAAGAAGGAGGAAACAAATCCTAGAAAACTAATAATCCTCATATATATATATATATATATATGTGTGTGTGTGTGTGTATCCTTTTATAGAAATGTATAAAAGCAGTCTATCAAAAACTATATATTACAACCTGCTACAATGCTTTACTCTCTTCTATCTGAATACATACTAAAATTGAAGATAAAATTTGTTTAGACTTCAAAAGTTTACACAATTTTATTTCAAAGTGTTTATTCATGAGAAATATTAGGTTTCAGTGCTTTAAATCAGTAGTATAGAAATGTAATGTGCACCACAGATATGATGTGAGACACATTAATTGGAAGACAGGAGACAGTAGGTTTCTGAAGGGTATCCTGCATTAGAAGTAGTAAACATCATAAGAACACTAACAGAGCAGGTAGAATCATTATCCAATAACAAAATCACAGGTCTTAGTTCTTATCTATAAATATTATCCTTGAATGTAAATGTATTAAATTCACCAACAAAAGGACTTAGGTTGGCTGAATGGATTAAAAAAAAAGGGACCCCACTATATGCTGATTACATGAAAGTCACTTCACAAAGATATACACAGACTGAAAGTGAAGGATTAAAAAAGATATACTAGGCAAATGGAAACCAAAAGCAAGCAGGCATAGCTATCCTGATATCAGATAAAATATATTTTAAATCAAAAACTGTAAAAAGTGATAAAACAGGACATTATATTTTAATAAAAGATTTAATTCAGCAAGAAGATATACCACAAATATGTCTATACCCAACACCTAAAGGGAGAGATACACTCCAGTACAATAACAGAGGGTGACTTCAACACCACACGCTCATCAATGGATAGGTCATCCAGACAGAAAATCAATAAAGTTACATTGGAAACATACCATTGAGCAAATTTACCTAACAGACATTTCACCTAACAGCTACAGAATAAACATTCTTCTCATCGGCACACAGAACAGTTTCTAGGTTAGACCACATATTCGGCCATAAATCAAGTCTCAGCAAATTTAAAAAGGTTGAAATCATGGCATGTATGCTCTCAGACCATAAAGGAATAAAACTAGATATTGACAGGAAGAACAATAGAACACAAGCACTTGGAAGTTAAACAACATGCTGCTGAGTGATCAATAGGCCGTTGAAGATATTAAAAAGAAAATCAAAAACTTTCTTGAAAGAAAACAAAATGAAAACACAAATGTATCAAAACTTGTGGGATAAGGCAAGAGCAGTTTTAAGATGGAAGTTTATAGTATTAAATGATTACATTAAAAAGGGAAACGGCGCCAGCACTGTGACGTAGCAGGTTAAAGCCATTGCCTGCAATGCCAGCAACACATGTGGGCACCAGCTAGAGTCCTGGCTGTTCCACTTCTAATCCAGCTCTCTGCCATGGCCTAGGAAAGCAGTGGTAGATAGCCCAAGTCCTTGGGCCCCTGCACCAACATGAGAGACCTGGAGGAAGCTCCAGTCTCCTGGCTTTGGATCAGTCCAGCTCTGGCCTTTATAGCCATTTGGGGAGTAAACCAGCAGATAGAAGACCTCTCTCTGCCTCTACCTCTGTAACTCTGCCTTACAAATGAATAAATAAATCTTTAAAAAGGGGAGGGGAGAAAATGTCTCTAATTAAAGATCTAATGATGTGTCTTGAAGACTTAGAAAAATGAGAACAAACCAAGCCCAAAATCAGCTGGAGACAAGATATAATAAGGATCAGAACAGAAATAAATGAAATTGAAGCTAAAAAAAATTACAAAAGATGCACAGAACAAAAAGTTGTTTTTTTGAGAAGGTAAACAAAATAGGTAAACCTCTGGCCAGACTAACCAAAAAGAGAGAGAGAGAGAAATTCAAATAAACAAAATTAGAGATGAAAAAGGAGACATTACAGCTGATACACTGAAACTACTATGAAGAACTTTATGCTAATAAACTGGGAAACCTTTAAGAAATGAGTAAATTCTTGGATTCATATAACCTACCAAAATTAAATCAAGCAGATACAGAACAGCCTAAACAGACCTGTAACAAGCAATGAAATGAAGCAGTAATCAAAAGTCTTCCATCAAAGAAAAGTTCAAGACCTGATGGCTTTACTACTGAATTCTACAAAACATTCAGAGAAGGAGCAACTCCAGTACTCTTCAAATATTCCAAAATATTGAACAGGATGGAACTCTGCCAAACTCTTTTCTGAAGCCATAATTACTTTGATACCAAAACCAAACAAAGACATGACAGAAAAACTATAGACTTATATCCTTAATGAACATAGATGAAAAGATTTTCAACAAAATCTAGAAATCAAATCCGAAAGATCACACCAAAAAGGTCATACATTGCAATCAAGTGGGATGTATCCCATAAATAAAAGGTTGATTCAGCATTTGCATATCAATAAATGTTATAAATTCATATCAATAGAATGAAGAACAAAAACCATATGGTCATCTTATTAGATGTAGAGAAAGCATTTGATAAGATTCAACACTGCTTCATTATAAAAACTCTCCACAAATTAGGTATAGAAGGAACATTCCTCAAAATTATGAAGGCAATATTTCACAAACTAGTAGCCAGTATCATATATCATATTGAATGGTAAACAACTGAAAGCATTTCCCCTGAGATCTGCAACAAAACATGAATGTCAACTTTTACCACTCTTACTCTATGTAGTACTGGATGTTTTAATCAGAGCAATTAAAGAGGAGAAAGAAATAAATGTCATCCAAATCAGAAAAGAGGAAGTTAAAGTATTTTAAGATTACATGATGTTGTACCTGGAAATACCTAAATATTCCAACAAAACACTGTTAGAATTGATAAACCAATTCAGTAAAATTTCAGGTTACAAAATAATCAGCCAAAAAACAGTAGCCTTTTTGGATGCTAATGATGAATTCACAGAAAGAAAAATCAAGAAAGAAATGCCATTCATAATAGTCACTTGAAAAATCAAATATTTAGGAATAGATTTAAGTAAAGAAGTCGAAGATCTCTACAGTGAAAATTATCAGACATCGATGAGAAAAATCATCATGTACACAAAGAAATGGAAAGATATTCCTTGTTTGTGGATCAGAAGAATTAATATCATTAAATGTTTATACTACATAAAGCAATCTACAGATTCAGTGCAATTCCCATAAAAATACTAAGGACATTCTTACAGAATTAGAAAAAGCAATCCTAAAATTCATATGGAATCACAAAAGACCCAGAGTAGCTAAGCGATCCTGAATAAGAAAAATCAAGCTTAAGGTCTCACAATGCCTGACTTCAAAGCATACTACAAAGCTATAGTAATTAAAACATCATGGTATTGGCATAATAACCTATACATAGGTCAATGGAACAAAATAGCCCAGAAATTAATCCACATGTATCTAGCCAACTGATTTTTGGCAGATGTGCTCAGACCATACAGTAGAGTAAAAATAGCTTCTTCAACAAATGGTGCTGGCAAAACTGCATTTGTACATGTAGAAGAACAAAATTAGATCCATACCTCTCATAATATGCAAAAATCTACTCAAGATGGATCAAAAACCTGAATTTAAGGCCTGAGACTATGAGGTTGCTGGAGCAAAATGTAAGGGAAACACTCCAAGACATTGGTAGAGGGTATGACCTTTTGGACAAAACCCACGAAGTACAGGCAATAAAAGCAAAACTAAACAAATGGGATTATGACAATCTTGGAAGCTTTGCACAGTAAAGAAGGCAATTAACAAGTTAAGAGACACCTAGGAGCTGGTGCCGCGGCTCAATAGGCTAATCTTCCGCCTAGCGGCGCCGGCACACCGGGTTCTAGTCCCTGTCGGGGCACCGGATTCTGTCCCGGTTGCCCCTCTTCCAGGCCAGCTCTCTGCTATGGCCCAGGAGTGCAGTGGAGGATGGCCCAAGTGCTTGAGTCCTGCACCCCATGAGAGACCAGGAGAAGCACCTGGCTCCTGCCTTCGGATCAGCGTGGTACGCCGGCCACAGCACGGCGGCCATTGGAGGGTGAACCAACGGCAAAAGGAAGACCTTTCTCTCTGTCTCTCTCTCACTGTCCCCTCTGCCTGTAAAAAAAAAAAAAAGAGAGAGAGAGAGAGAGAGAAACACCTAGGGGCCGACGCTGTGGCACAGTGGGTTAAAGCCCTGGCCTGAAGTGCTGGCATCCCATATGGGCGCCGGTTCTAGTCCCAGCTACTCCTTTTCCCATCCAGCTCTCTGCTATGGCCTGGGATAGCAGTAGAAGATGGCCCAAGTCCTTGGTCCCCTGCACCCACGTGGGAGACCTGGAAGAAGCTCCTGGCTCCTGGCTTCAGATCGGCGCAGCTCCAGCCATTGCAGCCATCTGGGGAGTGAACCAGCGGATGGAAGACCCCTCTCTCTGTCCCTACCTCTCTCTGTAACTCTGTCTTTAAAATAAATAAAATAAATCTTTTTAAAAAGAGAGAGAGATATATCTAATGGAATGGGAAAAAATATTTGCGAACCACCTATCTGACAAAGGATAAATATCCTGAATATATCAGTGAGCTAAACTCAACAACAAAAACACAACCAATCCCGTTGAGAAATGGGCAAAGGAATTCAATAGACAGTTCTCAAAAAAAGACATACAAATAGCCAGCAGGTATATGAAAAAATACTCAACATCACTAGCCATCAGGGAAATTCAAATCAAAACCATACTGAAATACCACCTCACCCCTGTCAGAATGGCTAAAATCCAAAACACAGAGTAACAAATACTTGCTAATAAGGATATGGAAAAGGGGAACACTTATACACTGTTGGTGGGAATGTAAATTAGTATAACTTATGTGGGAAATAATATGGAGATTTCTTTAAAAAAAAAAAAAAACTAGAAATATGCTTGCCATATGATCCAGCAGTTCCGCTACTGGGTGTATACCCAAAAGCCTTGAACACAAGGAATCAAAGAATGTTTATAGCAGCACTGTTCATAGCAGCACTGTTAACAATAGCCAGAACTTGGAATTAACCAAGATCTTTATCATCAGATAAATTGATAAAGAAAATGTATTGTGTATATACAATGGAATATTATTCAGTTATTAAAAAGAATGAAATTCTACCATTTGCAGCAAAATGGACATAGCTAGCAGATATCATGTTAAGTGAAATAAGATGGTCTATCCATCTGTTTTGTTTTTTTTGTTTTTGTTTTTGTTTTTGTTTTTTTTTAACTTTTATTTAATGAATATAAATTTCCAAAGTACAGAATATTGATTACAATAACTTCCCCCCCATAACATCCCTCCAACCCGCAACCCTCCCCTTATCCACTCCCTCTCCCCTTCCATTCATGTCAAGATTCATTTTCGATTCTCTTTATATGCAGAAGATCAGTTTAGCATACATTAAGTAAAGATTTCAACAGTTTGCTCCTGCACAGAAACATAAAGTGAAAAATACTGTTTGAGTACTAGTTATAGCATTAAATCTCAATGTACAGCACACTAAGGACAAAGATCCTACATGAGGAGTAAGTGCACAGTGACTCTTGTTGACTTAACAAATTGACACTCTTGTTTATGGCATCAGTAATCACCCTAGGCTCTTGTCATGAGCTGCCAAGGCTATGGAAGCCCCCTGAGTTCACTGACTCTGATCATTTTTAGACAAGGCCATGGTCAAAGTGGAAGTTCTCTCCTCCCTTCAGAGAAAGGTACCTCCTTCTTAGATGACCCATTCTTTCCACTGGGATCTCACTCGTGGAGATCTTTCATTTAGGTTTTTTTTTCCCCCCAGAGTGTCTTGGCTTTCCATGCCTGAAATACTCTCATGGGCATTTCAGCTGGATCCACATGCCTTAAGGGCTGATTCTGAGGCCAGAGTGCTCTTAGGACATTTGCCATTCTATGGGTGTGCTGTGTATCCTGCTTCCCATGTTGGACCATTCTCTCCCTTTTTGATTCTATCAGCTAGTATTTGCAGACACTATTCTTGTTTATGTGATCCCTTTGGTTCTTAGTCCTATCATTACGATCAATTGTGAACAGAAATTGATCACTGGGACTAGTGAGATGGCATTGGTACATGCAACCTCGATGGGATTGAATTAGAATCCCCTGGTATGTTTCTAACTCTACTGCTTGAGGCAAGTCAGCTTGAGCATGTCCCGAATTGCACATCTCTTCCCTCTCTTATTCCCACTCTTATATTTAACAGCGATCACTTTTCAGTTGTTTCAGCACTTAAGAAGAATTGTGTATTGATTACAGTATTCAACCAAAAGTATTAAGTAGAACAAACAAAAAAAATACTAAGAGGGATAACATATCAAGTTGCTCATCAACAGTCAGGGTGAGGGCTGATCAAGTCACCGTTTCTCCTAGTGTTCATTTCACTTTAACAGGTTTCCTTTTTGGTGCTCAGTTAGTTGTCACCTATCAAGGAGAACAAGTGGTATTTTCCCCTTTGGGATTGGCTTATTTCACTCAACATAATGTTTTCCAAATTCCTAACAGGGATCACTTTTCAGTTAAAATTTAAACACCTAAGAATAATTGTGTGTTAATTACAGAGTTCAACCAATGGTACTAGAACAAAAAAAAAATACTAAAATGGATAAAGTATTACATTGTACATCAACAGTCAGGACAAGAGCTGATCAAGTCACTGTTTCTCACAGTGTCCATTTCACTTCAACAAGTTTCCCCTTTGGTGCTCAGTTAGTTGTCGCCGATCAGGGAGAACATATGATATTTGTCCCTTTGGGACTGGCTTAATTCACTCAGCATGATGTTTTCCAAATTCCTCCATCTTGTTGCAAATGACTGTGTTTCGTTGTTTTTGACTGCTGTATAGTATTCTATAGAGTACATATCCCATAATTTCTTTATCCAGTCTACTGTTGATGGGCATTTGGGTTGGTTCCAGGTCTTAGCTATTGTGAATTGAGCTGCAATAAACATTAATGTGCAGATTGCTTTTTTGTTTGCCAATTTAATTTCCTTTGGGTAAATTCAGGATCAGGCTTTTTTGATTATAACTGCCCTGTAGTATATCTTGAAATCTGGTATCATGATACCTCTGGTTTTGTTTTTGTTGTATAAGATTGCTTTAGCTATTTGAGGTCTCCTGTGCCTCCATATGAATTTCAAAATCATTTTTTCTATATCTGAGAAGAATGTCTTTGGTATTTGGATTGGTATGGAATTGAATCTGTAAATTGCTTTTGGAAGAATGGACATTTTGATTATATTGATTCTTTCAATCCATGAACGTGGCAGATTTTTCCATTTTTTTGTATTTTCTATTTCTTTCTTTATTGTTTTTTAATTCTCATCATAGAGATCTTTGACATCCTTGGTTAAATTTATTCCAAGGTATTTGATTGTTTTTATAGGTGTTGTGAATGGGATTGATCTTAGAAGTTCTTTCTCAGCTATGGCATTGTCTGTGTATACAGTCTGTTGATTTTTGTGTATTGATTTTATATCCTGCTGCTTTACCAAACTCTTCTGTAATCTGTGGTTGCTTTGATATTCACTGTATATGGGTGAAGTGGTCATTATTCTATTCAGTTATTCTTTATTGCCGTTGTCTATATCCCCACTAAACTAGAATCTTTTTTCTTTTAAAGTGCTAAACTTTTTATTTGGTGAAGTATTAAGTCTTTACTGTAACGTAAATTTAAAATATGTTATGTCAAAAACAAAAAAAGGGAGAAAAGAGAGAGAGGGAGGAGAAGGGAGGGAAGAAGGGAAAATCATTATATTCTTACAATTGTATCTACAAAGCATATTAAATCTATTAAAAACTAAAATAAAAAATATAAGAAATAAACCAGCAAGAAACAACTACTACATGTTTTATTTCATATATAGACATTTTTGTGGGTACACATGTGTGTGGATGCCATATCACTTAGAATATAGAGATTTATAAATGTTGTCTTAATAAATTACATTCCTATTATAATAAGGATATAATAATAATATACTTTTATATAATTATAAGGGTATAATATAAAAAGGGTAATAATATGCCCTTTTCCCTCATTTTATAATCTGTCATGAATCCCATTTTTGTGATATTAATATATCCACCCTGCCTTAAAAAAAGTATATGTGTATATCTTTACATATAATGCAAATATGGCAAAATGTTGATAGTTGTTAAATCTAAAAATAAATAAATATAAAAAAGTAAAAAAACATAAAATGAATCTTAATTTATTTTATGCAGTCTATCAAATTATCCTGTCAACTTGTAATTAGTAATAAAATTGTTAATTAGATATTTTGTTGATATTTTATATTCTTTTCTTGTACAAAGTCATTTATATCACATTTCAGTTCAGACCAGTCCTTTGCAAGTAGTCAGTAGCCACATATCATTAGTGACTATAATATTGTTCAGTATTTTAACGTCTTACAATTCTACACTGCAGTATTTTTATTAATTTCGGAAGGTAATTATGGTTTAATCTCCTCCTATTGTAGACAAAATATACATTCCTGTCATATTCATGGTATGTGGTTACTCTTCAATCTGTCATTAATCCATGCCTTTACTCAGGTCATTCCCCACTACTATAAATGGCCCTTTCCCATCATCAGTGTCAGTATCATCCATTCGGGGCCCAAGTCATTTCATTATCCATTATTTGAAATCATCAGTGTTTGAATTTTTGCCAAGTAATCTGGTTTATAGACTGCCTTACTTGACACTGCCAGAATGCTCTAGTATAGTGCAAATACATTAGTATTCCTGCAGTGAAATGTAAAAATGTTCATGTTAATTGGGATACATCGAGATTAGGATTAGTCTCTAGCCTCATTCAGGTCTTATTAAGCATTGCTGCCAAATAAATTCAGATTAGGTAAGGTTTGTCACCAAAAATATTGTGGAAACCTTTTGGTTTTTGGAGATATGCTGACTGCAAATTGTGGTTGCCTGGTTATGAACATCCTTTGTTGCTCCAGTAACACCAGCTCTAGCTAATCTAGCCCAGAGTGCCTCCCTGTGTGCTCACTTAGGACTTAACTGTAGCAGGTTTCTGTTCTGCTCAAGCAGATGGACATTCCTGTTGGCAGGGGCATTTTTACTATCATTCTTAATTTTTTTCCATGCATACCACTCTGCCTACTTCAATAAATATTTACTTTTAAAATTTTTATTTATAAAATTGTTTTAACAGTCATGACAGGAGAATGTAATTTAAGAAAATAGGTATTACCACTTGAATGAAAACAGCGGAGATATCAAGAACACACTGTAGAGTAAAAAAGTTTGGGATAACTGGATTTCATTTCCCTTTTGGCAGATAATCACTAAATAATTACATTAGCAGTGAAAACAGAAGAGCTGTCATGAGTACTGTTGTTTGAAAAATAACCATTTTTACAATTCTATTTTTTTTAAAACAGGGAGAAGTAGGAGATCAAGGAGATATTGGAAAAATTGGTGAAACAGTAAGCTTGTTCTTTAATCTTACTTTTGTTTTTGAATCATCTGTAACCATTTTTAGAAATTATGTTAGTCATAGTCATATAAGCCACAATAAAAATAATTCTTATCCACTGCAAACTTAAACTCCCTGTGATGTCCGTATTGACACCCAAAATCTACTAAACAAAAGAAAATTAGGGGAAACACAATGGATGATTTTCTTATTCAATATAAATTAATTTTATGAGTGCACTAGCATTCTTATTTCTGGTATTTGGGTTTTCCATTCTAGTTCTGGTAACTTCCAACTAAATTTGACCTGAACAATTTTCATTATTAAAAAGCTTTTCAGGGGCCATTGTTGGGATGCAGGAGGTTAAGTCACCACTTGTAATGCCAGAATCCCATGTTGAGTGCTCATTCACATCCCAGCTGCTTGGCTTCCAATCCAGCAATCTGCTAATATGACTGTAAGGCAGTAGAGGATGGCCCAAGGGCTTGGGATCCTGTCATCCCAGCAGGACATCGGGACAGTTCTGGGACATGGTTTTGGCCTGACTTAGACCTGGCCATTGCAGCCATTTGGGGAGTGAACCAGCAAATGAAAGATCTCTCTGTCTTGCTCTGTGTCTCTGTCTCTCTCTCGCTCTCACTCTCTCTCTCTCCATCTCTTTCTCTCTCTCTTTCTCTTCCAAATAAAGAAATGAATAATCTTTGTCTATAACAAAGTTTATTAAATCACAAAACTTTAATAATTTCAAGAAAATTTTTCATTAGCATTTGAAAAGTTGGAGTAAACAAAGAGGTAATGGACTTTAAAATATAGTTTCCTTTCTCAAACTCTAAGTTGTTTTAATGTACATTATTGTAAAAATGCAATACTAAATGTATTACTTGAATCAGGTCTGTTTGTTAGAAGTAATGTTATTTTCTACTGTGAGGAACGCCAGCTAAAATAGTCTCTAACACAGGAATGAACCCACATAACAATGGAAAATTGACCAATAAAGGTGAATTTATTTAGCGTATCCTATATTAATTGTCACAAGGTAGGTGATATAATTTGATAGCATAAATAAGCAAATTCAACTCCATATAGCTTGTATTATGATTTAAAGTTTTTTTTAAAACCTGTTTTGTAAACTTTAGTAATTAAACAGTTATACACTTTAATTTCATAAACCAATATCAGAAAATTCTGGTACTCGTTTTTATTAATTGTTAATAAAAACAGGGAGAGGATCTGTTTTAGCCTTTTCTTAAATTTTGGTTAAGGCTTATAAATTTCATGTTTTTCTTACATACAGAATCAGGAACATAGTGATACTACCCATCCTACCCTCCCTCCAACCCATGCTCCAATCCTTTTTCCTCCTCCCTCTCCTATTCTCATTCTTAGTTTTTACAAAGATCTATTTTCAGTTAACTTTATACTCATAATATTAACCCTGCACTAATTAAAGAGTTCAACAAATAGCATGAAGAAAAAAAAGAAAAAAAAACCACTGTTCCTCAACAGTCAACACAAGGACTGTTCAAAACCACTGAATCTCAAAATGTCTATTTTCACTCCTTTATATTACCTTGTAAATATTTTATTAGTTACCACAGATCAGGGAAAACATATCGTATTTCTCTTTTTGGGAATGGCTTATTTCACTAAGTACAATGCTTACCATTTGCATCAATTATGTTGCAAATAACAGGATTTTAAATATTTTTTAACTTTTATTTAGTAAATATAAATTTCCAAAGTACAGTTTATGGATTACAATGGCTTTTCTCCCCATAACTTCCCTCCTACCTGCACTTCCCTCCCATCTCCCACTTCCTCTCCCATTCCATTCACATCAAGATTCATTTTCAATTATCTTTATATACAGAAGATCAATTTAGTATATATTAAGTAAAGATTTCATCAGTTTGCACCCACACAGAAACACAAAGTGTAAAATACTGTTTGAGTACTAGTTATAGCATTAATTCACATTGAACAACACATTAAGGAAAGAGATCCTACATGAGGAGTAAGTACACAGTGACTCCTGTTGTTGACTTAACAATTTGACACTCTTGTTTATGGTGTCAGAAATCTCCCTAGGCTCTTGTCATGAGTTGTAAAGGCTGTGCAAGCCTTTTGAGTTCACCAACTTTGATCTTATTTAGACAAGGTCATAGTCAAAGTGGAGGTTCTCTCCTCCCTTCAGAGAAAGGTACCTCCTTCTTTGATGGCCCATTCTTTCCACTGGGATCTCACTCACAGAGATCTTTCATTTAGGTCCTCTTTTTTTTGCCAGAGTGTCTTGGCTTTCCATGCCTAAATACTCTCATGGGAATTATAGCCAGATCCGCATGCCTTAAGGGCTGATTCTGAGGCCAGAGTGCTATTTAGGACATCTGCCATTCTATGAGACTGCTGTGTATCCCGCTTCCCATGATGGATCGTTTTCTCCATTTTTGATTCTATCAGTTAGTATTAACAGACAGTTAGTATTAACAGACAGACTTGTTTGTGTGATCCCATTGACTCTTAGACCTATCAGTGTGATCAATAGTGAACAGAAATTGATCACTTGGACTAGTGAGATGGCATTGGTACATGCCACCTTGATGGGATTGTATTGGAATCCACTGGCACCTTTCTAACTCCACTATTTGGGGCAAGTCCGATTGAGCATGTCCCAAATTGCATATCTCCTCCCTCTCTTATTTCCAATCTTATGTTTAACAGGGATTATTTTTCAGGTAAATTTAAACACCTAAGAATAATTGTGAGTTAATTACAGAGTTCAACCAATAGTATTAACTAGAACAACAACAACAAAATACCAAAAGGGATAAAGTATTAAATTGTACATCAACAGTCAGGACAAGGACTGATCAAGTCACTGTTTCTCATAGTGTCCATTTCACTTCAACAAGTTTCCTTTTTTGTGCTTGGTTAGTTGTCACCAATCAGGGAGAACATATGATATTTGTCCCTTTGGGACTGGCTTAATTCACTCAGCATTATGTGTTCCAGATTCCTCCATTTTGTTGCGAATGACTGGATTTCATTGTTTCTTACTGCAGTACAGTATTCTAAAGAGTACATGTCCCATAAGTTCTTTATCCAGTCTACTGTTGATGGGCATTTGGGTTGGTTCCAGACCTTAGCTATTGTGAATTGAGCTGCAATAAACATTAATGTGCAGACAGCTTTTTTGTTTGCCAATTTCATTTCCTTTGGGTAAATTCCAAGGAGTGGGATGGCTGGGTTGAATGGTAGGGTTATATTCAGGTTTCTGAGGAATCTCCAGACTGCCTTCCATAGTGGCTTAACCAATTTGCATTCCCACCAACAGTGGGTTAGTGTCCCTTTTTCCCCACATCCTCGCCAGCATCTGTTGTTGGTAGATTTCTGCATGTGAGCCATTCTAACCGGGGTGAGGTGAAACCTCATTGTGGTTTTGATTTGCATTTCCCTGATTGCTAGTGATCTTGAACATTTTTTCATGTGTCTGTTGGCCATTTGGATTTCCTCTTTTGAAAAATGTCTATTGAGGTCCTTGGCCTATCTCTTAAGTGGGTTTTTTGTGTTGATGTTGTGGAGTTTCTTGATCTCTTTGTAGATTCTGGTTCTCAACCCTTTATCTGTTGCGTAGTTTGCAAATATTTCTTCCCATTCTGTCAGTTGTCTCTTCACTTTCCTGACTGTTTCTTTTGCAGTACAGAAACTTCTCAATTTGATGCAATCCCAATTGTTAATTTTGGCTTTGACTGCCTGTGCCTCTGGGATCTTTTCCAAGAAGTCTTTGACAGTACCTATATCTTGCAGGGTTTTTCCAATGTTCTCTAATAATTCGATGGTGTCGGGTCATAGATTTAAGTCTTTAATCCATGTTGAGTGGATTTTTGTGTAAGGTGAAAGGTGGGGGTCTTGCTTCATGCTTCTGCATGTGGAAATCCAATTTTCCCAGCACCATTTATTGAATAGACTGTCCTTACTCCAGGGATTGGTTTTAGATCCTTGATCAAATATAAGTTGGCTGTAGATGTTTAGATTGATTTCTGGTGTTTCTATTCTGTTCCATTGGTCTATCCATCTGTTTCTGTACCAGTACCATGCTGTTTTGATTACAACTGCCCTGTAGTATGTCCTGAAATCTCATATTGTGATGCCTCCAGCTTTGTTTTTGTTGTACAAAATTGCTTTAGGTATTCGACATCTCCTGTGTCTCCATATGAATTTCAGCATCATTTTTTTTCTAGATTTGATAAGAATGTCTTTGGTATTTTGATTGATATTGCATTGAATCTATAAATTACTTTTGGGAGAATGGACATTTTGATTGTATTGATTCTTGTAATCCATGAGCATGGAAGATTTTTCCATTTTTTGGTATCCTCTTCTATTTCTTTCTTTAAGATTTTGTAATTTTCATCGTAGAGATCTTTAATGTCCTTGGTTAAGTTTATTCCAAGGTATTTGATTGTTTTTGTAGCTATTATGATTGGGATTGATCTTAGAAGTTCTTTCTCAGCCATGGCATTGCCTGTGTATACAAAGGCTGTTGATTTTTGTGCATTGATTTTATATCCTGCTACTTTGCCAAACTCTTCTATGAGTTCCAGTAGTCTCTTAGTAGAGTTCTTTGGATCCCCTAAATAAAGAATCATATCATCTGCAAAGTGCAGTAGTTTGACTTCCTCCTTCCCAATTTGTATCCCTTTAATTTTTTTTCTTGCCTAATAGCTCTGTCTAAACCTTCCAGAACTATATTTAATAGCAGTGGTGAGAGTGGGCATCCCTGTCTGGTACCAGATCTCAGTGGAAATGCTTCCAACTTTTCCCCATTTAATAGGATGCTGGCTGTGGGTTTTTCATAAATTGCTTTAATTGTATTGAGGAATGTTCCTTCCATACCCAGTTTGCTTAGAGTTTTCATCATGAAAGGGTGTTGTATTTTATCAAATGCTTTCTCTGCGTCTATTGAGAGAATCATATGGTTTTTCTTCTGCAGTCTGTTAATGTGGTGTATCACATTGATTATTTTGCAAACATTGAACCATCCCTGCATACCAGGGATAAATCCCACTTGTCTGTGTGGATGATCTTTCTGATGTGTTGTTGCATTCTATTGGCGAGAATGTTATTGAGGATTTTTGCATCTATGTTCATCAGTGATATTGGTCTGTAATTCTCTTTCAATGCTGCATCTTTTTCAGGCTTAGGAATTAAGGTGATGCTGGCTTCATAGAAAGAATTTGGGAGGATTTCCTCTTTTTTTGATTGTTCTGAAAAGTTTGAGAAGAATTGGAGTTAGTTCTTCTTTAAATGTCTGGTAGAATTCAGCAGTGAATCCATCTGGTCCTGGGCTTTTCTTTGTTGGGAGGGCCTTTATAACTGTTTCAGTTTCTGTCTGAGTTATGGGTCTGTTTAGGTTTTCGATGTCTTCCTGGTTCAATTTAGGTAGGTTGCATGTGTCCAGGAATCTATCCATTTCTGATAGGTTTCCCTGTTTGCTGGCATACAAGTCACTGTAGTAATTTCTGATGATTCTTTTTATTTCTGTGGTGTCTGTTGTAGCCTTCTTAATATCAGACAAAATAAACTTATACACAAATACTATTAAGTGAGACAAAGAGGGGCACTATATAATGATTAAGGGATCAATTCAACAGGAAGATATAATGATTATCAATGTATATGCACCTAATTACAGGGCACCGGTTTATATAAAAGATTTGTTAAGGGACTTAAAGGGAGACTTAGACTCCAATACCATAGTACTGGGGGACTTCAATACTCCACTCTCAGAAATAGATCAACTGGACAGAAGATCAACAAGGAAACGGTAGATTTAAACGACACTATAGCGCAAATGGATCTAACAGATATCTACAGAACTATTCATCCTACACTTGAAGAATTTACATTATTCTCAGCAGTACGTGGAACCTACTCTAGGATTGACCACATACTACGCCATAAAGCAAGTCTCAGCAAATTCAAAAGAATTAGAATCATATGATGCAGCTTCTCAAACCATAGGGGAATGAAGTTGGAAATTAGCAAATCAGGAATCCCTAGAGCATATGCAAACACATGGAGATTGAACAACATGCTCCTGAATGAACACTGGGTCATAGAAGAAATCAAAAGAGAAATCAAAAACTTTCTGAAAGTAAATGAGAATAACAGCACAACATACCAAAACTTATGAGATACAGCAAAAGCAGTGTTAAGAGGAAAGTTTATATCAATAGGTGCCTACATCAAGAAAATGGAAAGGCACCAAATAAATGAGCTTTCAATGCATCTCAAGGATCTAGAAAATCTGCAGCAAACCAGACCCAAATATAGTAGGAAAAGAGAAATAATTAAAATCATAGAAGAAATCAATTGGATTGCATCCAAAAAAATTACAAAAAATCAGCCAAACGAGGAGCTAGTTTTTTGAAAAAATAAACAAAATTGACACCCCATTGGCCCGACTAACTAAAAAAAGAAAAGACCCAAATCAATAAAATCAGAGATGAAAAAAGGAAACGTAACATCAGGATTTTATATGTATTAGTATTATATCCAGCCACATTACTAAACTCTCTTATGAGTTCCAGTTGGCTCTTAGTGGAGTCTTTTGATTCCCCCATATGTAGAATCATGTCATCTGAGTATACAGATAGTTTGATTTCCTCCTTTCCAATTCACATCCCTTTGATTTCTTTTTATTGCCAGATGGGTCTGGCTAAAACTTTCAGGACTGCATTCAATAGCAGTAGTGAGAGTGGGCATCCTTATCTGGTTCTGGATCTTAGTGGGAATGCTTCTAGCTTTTCACCATTCAGTAAGATACTAGCTGTGGATTTAACATAAATTGCCTTGATTTTGTTGAGGAAATTTCCTTATGTACCCAATTTGCTTAATGTTTTCATCATAAAAGATGTATTTTATCAAATGCTTTTTCTGCATCTATTGAGATAACCATATGGTTTTTGTTCTTTAGTTTGTTAATGTGACATATCACATTTATTGATTTGTGAATGTTGAACCATCCCTGCATACCATGTATAAATCCTTCTTGGTCCGAGTGAATGAACTTTCTGATGTGTTGTTGAAATCAGTTTATTGAGGATTTTTGCATCTATTTCATCAGGGATATCAGTCTGTAGATCACTTTCTCTGTTGCATTTTTGTCTGGTTTAGGAATTAAGGTGATGCTGGACCCATAAAAGCAGTTTGGGAGGATTCTCTCCCTTTCAATCGTTTTGAATAACTTGACAGGAATTAGAATTAGTTCTTCTTTGAATGTCTGATAGAATTCAGCAATGAAACCATCCAGTCCTGGGCTTTTCTTTGTTTGGAGGGTCTTTAATACTTGATTCAATCACCATCATTCTCATTAGTCTGTTGAGGTTTTCTATGTCTTCCTGGCTGAATTTCAGTAGGTTGCATGTGTCTAGGAATCTATCAGTTTCTTTTAGGTTTCCCAGTTTGTTGGCATACAGGTCTTTGTAGTAATACCTGATGCTTCTTTTTTATTTCTGTGGTATCTGTTGTTATGCTTCCTTTTTCATTTCTAATTTTATTGATTTAGGTCTTCTCCTTTTTTTGGATATTAGGTCAATGGTATATCAATATTGTTTATTTTTTCAAAAACTCAGCTCTTCAGTTCACTTATCTTTTTTTATTTTTTGTTTCTTTTTTTTCTACAGCCTCTGTGTGTGTTTGTGTTTTCTAGACATTATCTATGGACTTTATGGTTTTGAATGAATTTTATTTATTTTTTTATTTTTTATATTTTTTAAATTTTTTAACTTTTATTTAGTAAATATAAATTTCCAAAGTACAGTTTATGGATTACAATGGCTTCCCCCCCATAACTTCCCTCCCACTCGCACCCCTCCCATCTCCCACTCCCACTCCCATTCCATTCACATCAAGATTCATTTTCAATTATCTTTATATACAGAAGATCAATTTAGTATATATTAAGTAAAGAGTTCATCAGTTTGCACCCACACAGCAACACAAAGTGTAAACTACTGTTTCAGTACTAGTTATAGCATTAATTCACATTGAACAACACATTAAGGACAGATCCCACATGAGGAGTAAGTACACAGTGACTCCTGTTGTTGACTTAACAATTTGACACTCTTGTTTATGGCGTCAGTAATCTCCCTAGGCTCTAGTCATGAGTTGCCAAGGCTATGGAAGCCTTTTGAGTTCGCCGACTTTGATCTTATTCCGAAAGGGTCATAGTCATAGTCAAAGTGGAAGTTCTTTCCTCCCTTCAGAGAAAGGTACCTCCTTCTTTGATGGCCCTGTTCTTTCCACTGGGATCTCACTCGCAGAAATCTTTCATTTATTTTTTTCATTTAGGTTGGTTGTTTTTTTTGTTTTGTTTTTTTGGGTTTTTTTTGCCAGAGTGTCTTGGCTTTCCATGCCTAAAATACTCTCATGGGCTCTTCAGCCAGATCCGACTGCCTTAAGGGCTGATTCTGAGGCCAGAGTGCTGTTTAGGACATCTGCCATTCAATGAGTCCACTTCCCATACTGGATCGTTCTCTCCCTTTTTGATTCTATCAGCTAGTATTAGCAGACACCAGTCTTGTTTGTGTGATCCCTTTGACTCTTAGATCTATCAATGTGATCAATTTTGAACTGAAATTGGTCACTTGGACTAGTGAGATGGCATTGGTAATGCCACCTTGATCGGATTGAATGGGAATCCCCTGGCACATTTCTAACATTTATTGATTATTTGCTATGTGCCAGGTATAGTACTAAATGATGTTCCACATCATGGTTTTTAGTTTAAGTCAAAAACAGCTTTAAGAGATATATTTTTATTGATTCCACTTTTTAAAGTTAGGAAACTGAAGCAGAGTAAGTAGTTCAAAGTCCATAGCTAATAAATTGATGAACTAAGATTTGAACCTAGAGCTCCAAACTCAACAATCCAAATCTCTGCATTATCCCATTATGGGACATTGTGATTTTAGATGAACACCCACTTTTCTCTTAGGGTGGGAGATATAGTTCACCTAATCCACTGTTCTATTACACAGACATATGAGAAGATGTGCTTGTAATTCATGATAGTATTATAATTTTGAGATAGCCCAACTTAATTATAGTAGTTAGTATTACCTGTTCCTGCTATACAATCATTTAAATGCCTTTAACTGAATCTTTTCCAGGCTATTTCTTTCTCGTTTTCTTTCTACATTTTTATTGATTAGAATCTGGTTTGTGATAGAGCATGCTATTCACAGAAATCCTATCATATTTCATGTTCATAGAGCTCTTATAATCATGTACTATATATAGTGAATCTTTGTAAACATGCTGTAAAATTTCAAAAGATGTCTTCCCATTTCCCTTATTCTAGCATCCCATATTTAGAATATAGCTAAAAGTATTCCTCCATAATTACCAGTTTGTCTTAAACTGTTGAGGCTTAACATATTTCAAGAGCTATAAAGAAGAAAATAAAATACTTTTTCAATATGGGTTAAGAGGCTGGAGTTAAGATCAGTAGATACACAGCATAAATGAACAGTTTTTGATTTAATATAGGAAGAATATTTTAATGGTATTTCTAACATTCAAACAGGCTTCTTCCATAGATATATTTAGCTCTTTGATGACTCTTTAATCATATATTCACCAGATACTTATTGATTATACCAGGAACATTTTTGAACATATTATCCCATTCTTTATCTAATGTAGATTTGAGACATTGAATAGTAACATAAAGAAATATGTAATTAAAAACTGTAATATATTAAACAAATAAAATATAAGGAACTAAAATTGTGACAAGGGTGTCAAATTTAAATCATGTGTTGAGATGAACACTGTTTTGAGAAAATGACATGTGAGATATAATAATAAAGAATGATATCCAGGGAAGGGGGAAAATATACAATATAACATAGTTCTCACCCTGTCATTTACTTAGCTTTTGAGAAATTGTTTACTTTCTCTGTTTCTGTTCTCATCATTAAAAAGCTTAAAATAACTACCTCATATAGAGTTTCTTGTGGGAATTAAGCTTAATACACATAAGGCACTTAACACAATGTTAGTCACTTAGTAAACACTTGATAAATGTTCCTTGTTGTGCTGGTGCTATGGTGCTTGTTAGATGTGAAAGTCCTAAGTGGGAAAGTATTTAGATTCCTTTGGTAACTGAAAGAAAGCCCATGTTGAGAGGCCTTGGTGAGCAAAGGGAAAAGCCACATGAGAAGAAAGCAGGGAAGGGAGCAGGAGCCAACCATGCATGACTGTATTGATCACTTTGAACTTGACCTTAGGATCAATGAAAAAATGCTGAAAGATTCTAAGTAAGCCAGTGTCATCTTTTAATCTAGGTTTTAAGATCACTGTAGTTGCAGTGGATTTGGAAGTTGGAAGATGGTGAGCAGCTGAAAGAAGAGGATAAGCCTCCATAATGCTATTGCAGTCTTCTAAATGAGAGATGACTTATACCAGAATGATTACAGTGACAATAAAATGGATGTATTTGAGATATATTTGAGGTGACAGATTGGATGTAGGCTGCAAAACAGGGAAGGATTCTATTAGTCCCTAGCATACAATAGGTCTTTGATAACAAAATTATTTATGATTTATCATATTTTCCATTAGCATAAGAAATTGGTATATATGATGTCAAAGGATAATTCCAATCTAAGAACCTGTATTATTTTCTATGAATTTGAATGTTTGTAATTTCCTCTCACCTTCCAATTTGACTTCTTTTTCTGGCCTTTCCTTGTATGATTATATCTTTCTGAAGTTGGAGCAAGCACAAGTAGATTAAGTGTTTTAAGAGCAACACTTCATAGTTTCTCCAGACTGAGGTAATGATTTCTCCTGTGTTTTGTTAATTATGATACTCAAAAGCATGCAAGCCTTTCTTTATAATAAAAACAACAATTTATTTGGAAAATAATCAGTAGTGATTTCCATGATCCTTCTTGGTCTGTTACTTTAAATCTAAAATGTGGATAGAGTACCCTTGATTACATTGTTTCATGGGTCACATTTCTGCCCACTTAAAGATATACTTGATCCTTCTATACTCTGCCACAATGATTTGTCTTTTAAAATACAACCCAACTGATTTGATATCACCTCATTCATTCATTTACCTATCAATTTAGCATGATTCCATGAATAGTCTACTATGTCCTCTGTTTTTCTGCCTCCCCTCTGGTGTCCTAGTGTATAGTAAATGTCTGAAAATTAAAAAGGAAGAGAAAGAGGAAAGGCCATGGACAGTCCTCAAAATTACGTGCTGTACTTTTCATTATACACTTTTAAAATCACAGACTTTCTAATGGCTGATTCCAAGTAAGATCGTAATCAATTCATTCAAAACCAAATAGTAGTCATCAAAGGAGGACATTTAAAAATTTATTATATTTATTAAAGAATCATTATCTCAATTTTAAGACAACACTTTGAAAAATAAGTCATATTATTGCTGTTTTATGAATAAGGAAACTGAAATGTATTAATGTTATGGAGTGTGTCCAGCTTCATACAGCTGGTAGGCAGCAGTTCTGGTTTTCAAATCCACATTTCTAGTTCCAAGGCTGTCCTCTACATCAAGTAACCATCAATTTGTCCTGTCTTTAAATAGAAATTGAAGTGCATCCTTGGGAATTAGTGGTAAGGAATATTTAAATTAATGGTTGAGAAGATTTTTTTTGAAGGGAAAATAAAATTTTACTGCATAATAGCCTAAGCCAAACTGGCAATTTAATTTTAAAATTGTCAAATTTTATTAGTTTCTGAGAAATATGGAAACATAATTTGATGTACTTATAATGGAAAAAGAAAGATTCTGAAAGAGATGGAAAAAATATTTTTGAAGTACTCAGCACAAAACCTCATTTGATACAGTGGTTAGTTTCCTACTATCTGATAGCATTAGCATGAAATTAGCTTCATACAAGTTGATTTTGTTTTATTTAATGAGTTCCATTTTCTCCTTCTATTAAAAAGAGAACGATAGCTTTAGAGAGATTGACCTAAATCATAAGAAATCTTATTTCCTTGAGTGAAAAATCCAGAATCTGGTGGTACCGATTAGCCAAACAGAAAGAAATAAAATAAAACTTGTCCAGCTGCCTCTGTCATCGCAGCGCCGCCTTCTAAAAGAAATTATCTATCTCCTCCTGTTTGTAAGCAACACATATCTGTAGAACAGCTGCAAATTTCGTGTATACTTTCTTTTTATAAAAAAAAGGTTTATTTTATTTATTTGAAAGGCAGAATTAAAGAGAGAGAGAGAAAGAGAGAGAGAGAGATTTTCCATCCACTAATTTACTCCCAAAAAGGCTCCAGTGTTGAAGTTGGGCTAGACCAAAGCCAGGAGGAGCCAGGAGCCTCTTACAGGTCTCCCAGTGAGTAGCAGGGGACATCTTCTGCTTTCCCAGGCACATTGAGCTATCTTCTGCTGCTTTCCCAGGCACATTAGCGGGAGCTGGACCAGAAGTGGAGCAACCGGATCTCAAACCAGCGCTCATAAGGAATGCTAGCACTGAATACAATGCTGACCGCAGTGTATACTCTCTATTAGATAGGGAATGATACTTTCTCTCAGGAAATAGAAAGTTCTACAAAATATTTGTCCAGATAATATTCTGTATCGGAAGGATATTTATCTGAAATGATAAAAAAAGAAAATGCTGCCATTTCTTGAAAAACTGAGATAATTTGCATATCATATCATTTAGTCCTCATCAATGCCATGAAAAAAATAAGTTATTTTTATTTTATACAAAGGAAATGTTTGTTACAGAGAAGTTAAGAAACTTGCTCAAGGTCGTATAGGGTAGCAGCAGAGCCAGGACAGAAAAGGAGGTTTTTCTAATTTCTCCCTATCATCTTGCTTCCCCGTATCAATTAACTGAAGAATCCTGATTGTCTTTCTAATAGTTACATACAATCATTCATCACTTAACAAAGGCATTGTTGTTCGGCAATTCCATTGTGTGAACATCATAAAGCATACTTGTAGAAACTAAGATGGCTATGATGTCAGTAGGTGATAAAAACTTACAGGACCACCATTGTATATTGTTCAGCAAAATGCCATTATCCACCTATGACTTTGTGGTCCTGTTTTTATGGGATGAAGTTTGACATCATGGAGCTACAAGTACTATATTATGGTTTGAGAAGTGATTCTCAAAAGCCACAAGATGTTAAAATTATTATGTCTGGGGATTCTGTTTATCACTTTTGAAATGTATAGGGGCCAGCGCTGTGGCTCAGCTGGTTAAAGCCCTGGCCTAAAGTGTTGCCATCCCACATGTACGCTGGTTCTAGTCCTGGCTGCTCCACTTCTGATCCAGCTCTCTGCTATAGCCTGGGAAAGCAATAGAAGATGGCCCAAATCCTTGGGCCACTGCACCCATGTGGAAGACCCAGAATAGGCTCCTGTCTCCTGACTTCAGATCGGCTTAGCTCTGGCCGTTGCAGCCATTTGGGAAGTGAACCAGAAGATGGAAGACCTCTCTCTCTGTCCCTACCTCTCTCTGTAACTCTGTCTTCCAAATAAATAAAGATAAATCTTTTCTGTTTAATAAACCATAATGAATTAATTTCACTACATTATTCTATTTATGAAGATATAGGAAATTAGAAAAGGAGTGTAAATAAGTGACATCAAAAAGGAAGTTATAAAACTTGTGTGGGTATATTGGTGGATATTCACAGAGAGGATATGTGATATTAGAATTCCAGGTAAATTGTAGGGAAGTAAATTAAGAAGTGACAGTCCCTCCGAACCCATTCTCTAAAAGCCAGCTGCACAAATTTCCATGGGGAACTGTTTATAAGTGAGATGCCAATAGTTTTCTAATCACAGATGAAAAGAAATTTTTCTAAAATGAAGTTGGCAGATTTCTATATGAAGTTGAGGTAATTATAGAAGAATAGCATTTTTTCGGTTACTTAGTCTGTTACACCTTTTCTTGACATTTGTGATATCTCTTTGTAAAAAGCAAAGCAAATTACTAGAAAACTGGCAATAGTACACTAGATGTAATATTGTAATCCTTTTTTCTATAACTATTAATATTAAAGAGTATGGGAAAGTGAAGACTGTAGAAAATTGTAACAGAAAAAAAGTTTTTTAAAAAAATATTTTATTTATTTATTTGAGATGCAGGGTTGCAGAGAGAGAGAGAGGGATAGATAGAAAGGCCTTCCATCCACTGGCTCACTCCCCAGTTGGATGCAATGGCGGGAGCTGAGCCAATACAAAACTAGAAGCCAGGAGCCTTCTTTAGGTTTTCCCCATGGGCACAAGGGCCCAAGCATTTGGCCATTGCCTTCACAGACCATTAGCAAAGAGCTAGATTGGAAGAGGAGCAGTTAGGACACAAACCAGTACCTATATAGATTGCTGGTACCACAGGCAGAGGTTTAGCCTGCCATGCCACAGTGCTGGCCCCGAAGTGATAGGAGGTAAATCAAGATTAAGTCATATGTAAGTGGTTATTAAGAGTGAAGAATTTTTTTTACTTCCCATAATTGTAATATAGAAGCAAAAGGGCAAAATATCTAGCCATGAATGGTAGACATGATTCTGTACTATAAGCTAAAACATAGAAAGTAGGTATGGCATTTAACCTAGCACTTAAAACACCAACTAAGATGCCTACATACCATATCAGAGTAACTGGATTTGATTGCCATCTCTAGACTCAGCTATATGCTCCTTTAAGAGACATAAGAATCTACCTAATATGGAAGGCCATGCATAGACTGAAGGCAAAGGGATAGAAAATGATCCTCTGTACAAATGGAAACAACAACAACAAAACAGATAAAATAGACTTTCAGTAAAAAACTAAGAAGAGATAAAGACAGCATTAATAATGACAAAGTGAATAATTTAGCAAGATGATATAACAATTATAACTACAAATATACCCAACATTTGATAACCTAAATAAATAAAGCAAATATTAATAAATTTAAAAGGAGAGATAGATTACAATATAAAAATAGCCAAGGACTTAAACACCCAACTTTGAGCAAGGGGAAGATCATCCAGACAGAAAATCAGTAAGGAAGCATCAGACTTAAATTATACTTTATGTAAACCTAACAGAAATATACAGAACATCTGATCCTATAGCTACTGAATGCACATTCTTCTCAACTGCACATGGAGTATTCCCCACGTCTGGTTATTTATTAAGCCACAACAAAAAAACTTTATGAATTTAAAGACATTGAAATCATCTCAAGCATCCTTTCTGACCACAATGATGTAAAACTAGAAATCACCAGCAGGAGGAAATACAGAAAATTCACAATTATGTGGATATTAAGAATCATAATCCTAAACAAACACTGAGTCAATGAAGAAATTAAAAGAATTAAAACTTTAGCGATACAAATGATAATGAAAATACAAAATGCCAAAACCTATGGAATACATCAAAAACATTTCTAAGAGAGAAGTTTGTAGAAATGAATGGCCCCATCAAAAACAAAGATCTCAAATAGCCCAACACTGCACCTTTACGAACTACAGAAAAGGGAAGAAACCAAGCCCAAAACTAGCAGAAGAAAATAGTAAAGATCGGAACTGAAATCAATACAACAGACTCTAGAAAAACAACAGGAAACACCAATGCAATGAAATTTGGGTTTTTGAAAAGATAACAAAATTGATAAGCCTTTAGCTAGAAAAGAATGCTCAAAACAGGGAAATGCAGATTCAAATCACCAGGAGAGATCACCTTACTCTAATTAAAATGGCTCTTACCAAAAAAGGCAAAAGGTAAAAAGCATGGCAAGGATGTGGATAAAGGGAAACTCTCATATACTGTGGGTAGAAATGTAAATTAATACATCTGTTGGAGAAAAACAGTATCAAGATTTCTCAAAACATTAGTAGTGTAACTAATCTATGACCCAGCACCCACTACTAGTTAAATATCCAAAGGAAAGTAGTGTAGAAGAATTAGTTATGTACCTTCCCATGGTCACTGTAGAACTTGTCACCATAGCCAAGATAGAAAATCAGCTGAAATATCTGTCAGTGAATGAATGGATTTTACAGCTGTAGTATTTGAGTGGACATCAAAAATTTCATGGAAAAATTGAATTTAAAAAATAAGTTTAGTTTTCTGCCAAAAAAGGTTCATTGAAATGCATGCATCGTTTTTTCATAATACACTTTTTCCATGAAAATTTTGCAACCTCCTGGTATATATACAGTGGGATACTATTCAGTCATAAAAAGAATAAAAGCCCATCATTTGAAACAAACATGGGTAGCCCTGGGGGACATCATGTTAAGTGAAATAAGGCCAGGCACAGAAAAAAAGCACATGATATCAGTCATATGGATCTAAAAAGTTGCTATAGAAAAGTCGAGTGGATTAGAAGTTACCAGATGCTGAGTTGGAAGATGTTTGGGAGATGCTGGTCAAAAGATACAAAATTGCAGTTGGATAAGAGGAATGAGATCAGGAGATCAGCATGGTGACCTATGGTTAATGATGTTATATGCTAAAAAATGCTGACACTTTGTAGTAAGTGTTCTCATCACAAAAAAGATGACTATATTAATGCACATTAATTAGATTTAACCACTCTACAATGTTACATGTATTTTAAAGTATCACATTGTACATGAGAAATACCTACAATTTTACTTGTCAGTAAAATGTAAAATGTAAAAATAACATTTTTAAATTGTCCAATTTGAATACCAATAAACTATTTCTTCAAAAGAATCAAAATGAAATAAAAGAAATATTAAAATGGAACTTTGTACTTCCAGTCACATCAGTCTTTCAGATAGGAAAATGTAGTGTGCTTACTATATCCACTGTAGGATCAATAACCTTAACTTTCTGACTAAAGAAACTATAAACTTAATTGCATTACATGTTTTAAAATTGAAATAAATAAATAAATAATTTTTTTAACCTTTTTGCATTTTAAGGGCTTACTCCCATGGATTACTTTTTAAAATCACATTCAATATAATTTTATATTTGTAATATGGGATGTTGAGATTTAGAATGCAAATAGCCTATTGAGCCGTGTCGCCAGTATCCAATACAATCCCATCAAGGTGGCATGTACCAATGCCATCTCACTAGTCCAAGTGATCAATTTCCATTCACAATTGATCACACTGATAGGTCTAAGAGTCAATGGGATCACACAAACAAGACTAGTGTCTGCTAATACTAACTGATAGAATCAAAAAGGGAGAGAACGATCCAACATGGGAAGCAGGATACACAGCAGACTCATAGAATGGCAGATGTCCTAAACAGCACTCTGGCCTCAGAATCAGCCCTTAAGGCAGTCGGATCTGGCTGAAGAGCCCATGAGAGTATTTTAGGCATGGAAAGCCAAGACACTCTGGCAAAAAAAAAAAAAAAAAAAAAAAAAACACCTAAATGAAAGATCTCTGCGAGTGAGATCCCAGTAGAAAGAACAGGGCCATCAAAGAAGGAGGTACCTTTCTCTGAAGGGAGGAGAGAACCTCCACTTTGACTAAGACCCTGTTGGAATAAGATCGAAGTCGGCAAACTCAAAAGGCTTCCATAGCCTTGGCAACTCATGACTAGAGCCTAGGGAGATTACTGACGCCATAAACAAGAGTGTCAAATTGTTAAGTCAACAACTGGAGTCACTGTGTACTTACTCCTCATGTGGGATCTGTCCTTAATGTGTTGTCCAATGTGAAGTAATGCTATAACTAGTACTGAAACAGTAGTTTACACTTTGTGTTGCTGTGTGGGTGCAAACTGATGAACTCTTTACTTAATATATACTAAATTGATCTTCTGTATATAAAGATAATTGAAAATGAATCTTGATGTGAATGGAATGGGAGTGGGAGTGGGAGATGGGAGGGGTGCGAGTGGGAGGGAAGTTATGGGGGGGGAAGCTATTGTAATCCATAAACTGTACTTTGGAAATTTATATTTACTAAATAAAAGTTATAAAAAAGAATGCAAATAGGTTTAAAGATTATTATTCTATGATATGAGTTAAATCCTTGTCCACAAGTATGTGTGTCACATATTTCTGTGTTTTGAAAGTAGATTGTGTTTTTATCACCGAAACTAAAGCCACAGGGCAAAAAATTTTTCTGTTAATTTATTCTTTAATTCAAAAGACACTTATTGAACACTTACTGAATGCTAGATACATAGTCAAGTAAACTTTGATCCTTATGATCCAGAATATTAGAAAATAATTAAGCATATAATTTTCCCAAAACATTAGTCCTGTTTTATTAAATACTCTGAAAAAGAAAGAAGTGAAATTTACTCTGGCAACTATCATAGAACATGTGTATTAAGAGAGAAACTCTAGCTTTGTTTGGCTAAGAACATACTTTCATTCTGTTGGGTAGGAATATTACAAAGAGCTAACCACAGTTTTTAAGAATATGCCAGCTCTAAGTTTCTGTATTGAATGGATCCAGGATGGTATTTTGTTTGGAAAGGTACACTAAGGAACTTCCCCTGAAGCTGTGTTTATGTGGAATTTGAAGTTTGCATTTGTTAGTTATGTACTATAGTATTTTTATTTGTGTATTTACACATGAATAAAAATAGCAAAGATGTCTAATTATTTCATGCTCACACTAAGTAAAATGAAGAATATATTGCTTGTTTATATCAACAATATGATAGACTGATAAAATTGATGTTAGGGGCTATGGATCATTTGTTGACACTACCATTCTTAAAAAAAAGGATGGTAATATTGTCATCTGAGAGTAAGACTAGTGAAAAGCCTTTATGGTCCTTCTTTTCAAAAAACTGACCTATCTAACCAATGTACTGTCTTTTGAAACTGAAAGTTCATAAACTCTATTGAACAATAGCCAGCAACTTTTTCTGTAAAGAGCCAGGTAGCATATGCAGTGGAGTGTCACTCAACAACAGGGTACATTCTGAGAAATGCATCATCAGGTGATTTTATCACTGTAAAAATGTCATAGAGTATACTTACACAAACCTAGATGGTGTAGGCCACTCAACATGAGTTCCTCATTTCATCAAGAGATTTATTAAACCTGAGAAGTATAAGGCTGCTTCCAGTATAACATAACATACTATTTTACTTATTTTTATGTATTTTAGAGTTAACTTTTCTCAAAGATTTTATTTATTTATTTATTTGAGAAGTAGAATAACACACAGAGAGATGGAGATACAGAGAGGAAGGTCTTCCATCCGCTGGTTCACTCCCCAAATGGCTGCAACTGCCAGACCTGAGTCGATCGAAAACTAGGAGTCAGGAGCTTCTTCTGGGTCTCCTACATGGGTTCAGGGGCTCAAGCACTTGGGCCACCTTGCACTGCCTCCCAGGCCATAGCAGAGAGCCGGATTGGAAGAGGAGCAGCTGGGACATGAACCAACGCCCATTTGGGATGACCACGCCACAAGCAGAGGCTTAGCCTACTATGCCAGAGTGCTGCCCCTAGAGTAAACTTTTTATGAGCAGAAAGCATACTCTCTAAAATAATGATAAAAATAAACTCGTCACATTCATTTATTATTATCAAGTACTGTGGACCACTCATGTCTATATGCTGTACTTAGATGACTGATAGTACAGTAGGTTTGTTGACATCTGCATCACCATAAGGTTTTGAGTAATGCACTGCAAAATAATCATATTAGCCATTAGAAATATTATGCTGACTACAAGGTAGAAGTTGAAAAGTTGAATTGGAGATGAAGGGAGACTAGTAATGAGGTTATTGAGTAATATTAGAGAAAGATGAAAGCCAAGGACTTTAAGGTACTACAATGGCAAAAGGGATATTTAAGAGATAGAGTAAAACTGTCAGCTCAAGCACCATATCTAATATGCATTGTTGAAAATATTTATTCAATAAATATTTGTCAAAGATTAATGATTTTACATATATATATATGCTATCTCAACCCTCCCATGTTGTATGTCCAAATTTATCTAACCTTAAAGGTGCAGCTCAAACAATGTCTGCAAAAAGTCCTGCCTAAATCCTGAGGCTAAACATAAAGGTTATATGCTGTTAAATTTCATATGATGTAGTATTCTGTAATAATTATCATTTTCTTCCTTACGTGTTTGATGTAGGTAGATGGATGATCCATATATAAATACTCTCTTGCTGATTATGAATGTCTTACAAAAGAAACAATGTTTATATTCCTATTTACATGTTTCATACTATCTAGCACAAGAGTCATTCACTTAATCGGTATTGAAAAATGAAGATCATATCTAATTCTGATTTTGGAAACAAAATATTCTGGAATAGCATAAGTAGAACTTATATTTATGAGTATAGATTAGTATAGCATAGTATAGATTATTATAGTACAGTATAGAATCTTATAAGAGTAAATATTCTAGAACCAGAGTGCTTTTTCAGTCAACTAAAGATGATCAGTATTTAATAATAACTCAAATAAAAAGGAAGATAATGTTAAGTTGAAAAAAATGTCTAAAATATGTCAGAAAACAATAGTAAGTGAACGTTTCAAAAAACCTCATAAAGATTAATCATTGAGAATTCATTCAATTTTTAGTTTTTGTGTAATTTTAATGTATGTCTCATTCTAAAAGACTGTTTACTTTTTGGAGTTGTTGCACAGTTGGGGAATATAGGAAACATAATTATATCCCTATACATTAGGCTCATAGAATCTTAAAAAATAACAAATTCGTAATAGGATGGACTTTTTAAAGTTTATTTAAATTGGAATATGAGTTTATTTTAGTGCAAAGAATTTGGTATCCATGCATATTTTTTGAAAGCTTTTATTTAATAAATATAAATTTATTAATGGATTATAGCAGTTCTTCCACCCATACCCGCCCTCCCACCCCCGATCCATCCCACCTCCTACTCCCTCTCCTATCCCACCCCATTCTTCATTAAGATTCATTATTAATAATCTGTATATACATAAGATCAACTCTATGCTAAGTAAAGATTTCAACATTTTGCACCCACAGAGACACAAAAGGATAAAGTACTGTTTGAAGACTAGTTTTACCATTAATTCTCATCGTGCAGCTCATTAAGGACAGAGGTCCTACATGGGGAGCAAGTACACAGTGACTTCTGTTGTTAATTTAACAATTGACACTCTTATTTATGACATCAGTGATCACGCGAGGCTTTTGTCATGATCTGCCAAGGCTATGGAAGCCTCTTGAGTCCACATACTTCAACACTATTTAGCAGAGCCATAATCTAAGTGGAAGTTTTCTCCTCCCTACAGAAAAAGGTACCTCCTTTGATGTCCCCTTCTTTCCACCGGGATCTCACTCACAGAGATCTTTCATGTAGGTTATATTTTGCCAGAGTGTCTTGGCTTTGCATGCCTGAAATTCATGCATATTTTTAGTACATACTTTCTATGAATATTTGAATACATTTCATATACATGAGTTTCAAAAATGTTTATTCTATAATAAACATTTTAATTCCATATTCCACCAACTTTTTGAAGTCATCTTGTTGAAGAAACAGGTTAAAAGTAAATGGCTTATTGTTAGTAACCAAAACAATATGATAAATAAATTTGTTAAAGAGGAAACAGGTTAAAAGTAAATGGTTTATTGTTAGTAACCAAAACAATATGATAAATAAATTTGTTAAAGAGGATCAGGAGAAGCACCTGGCTCCTTCCATCGGATCAGCGCGGTGCAGCGGCCGTTGGAGGGTGAATCAACGGCAAAGGAAGACCTTTCTCTCTGTCTCTCTCTTTCTCACTGTCCACTCTGCCTGTCAAAAAAAAAAAAAAAAAAAAGAGGATCAGAACAGTGAGAACTTAGGAATTGGAATATTAAAGATAACCAAGAAGGATGCCTAAAAAATTTAAGACTTGATTTTGCCCTTAACAAGTAAGAAGAGATGATTATCCTCATTAGGAATTGTACATCAGACTTCATAGAGTTACAGTAAAGAATTGATAGGGAGGACAAAGGAATAAGCCATTTCAAGAACGTCCATTTACTAGGAAGCATCATGGCCAGGGGAAATAATGTAATGAAATACATTCTTACAGCATAATTTTTAAATAACATGGTTATTAATTTCAAACCATCAGAGATATTTTAGACATCTATAGCATGCCAAATTCCATAAAACTTCTGTGGAGAATGTGTCAGGGGAAAGCTTCTCTGTACTACTAATAGAAAATTTCATTCTTAAGCTTATTCCCTTTTTTTTAAATATGAGAAAAAAATTGTTAGTAGTTATCTGCATGGGTTATAACTCTATATTTCCATAAACATAAACAAGTCTAGTACCTGCTAACACTAACCGATAGAATAAATAAAGGGGAGAGTGATCCAACATGGGAAGTGAGATACTCAGCAGACTCATAGAATGGCGGATGTCCTAAATAGCACTCTGGCCTCAGAATCAGCCCTAAAGGCATTCGGATCTGGCTGAAAAGCCCATGAGAGTATTTCAGGCATGGAAAGCCAAGACACTCTGGCAAAAAGATCTCTGTGAGTGAGATCCCAGTGGAAAGAACAGGTCTTCAAAGAGGGAGGTACCTTTCTCTGAAGGGAGGAGAGAACCTCCACTTCGACTATGACTGTGTCTAAACAAGATAAGAGTCGGAGAACTCAAGGGGCTTCCATAGCCTTGGAAACTCATGACTGGTGCATAGGGAGATTACTGATGCCATAAACAGGAGTGTCAATTTGTAAAGTCAACAACAGGAGTCACTGTGCACTTACTCCTCATGTAGGATCTCTGTCCTTAATGTGCTGTACGTTGAGGCTTAATGCTATAACGAGTACTCAAACAGTATATTTCACTTTGTGTTTCTATGGGGGTGCAAAAGGTTGAAATCTTTACTTAATGTACACTAAACTGATCTTCTGTAAAAAAAAAAAAAAGAAATTATCAATTCCCAACTTGACTCTCACTGGGATTAAACATGACAATAGGTCTGATCTGATTTCATCATCATTTAAAAAAAAATCATCGGCCGGCGCCGCGGCTCACTAGGCTAATCCTCCGCCTAGCGGCGCCGGCACACCGGGTTCTAGTCCCGGTCGGGGCGCCGGATTCTGTCCCGGTTGCCCCTCTTCCAGGCCAGCCCTCTGCTGTGGCCAGGGAGTGCAGTGGAGGATGGCCCAGGTGCTTGGGCCCTGCACCCCATGGGAGACCAGGAAAAGCACCTGGCTCCTGGCTCCTGCCATCGGATCAGCGCGGTGCGCCGGCTGCAGCGCGCTGGCCGCGGCGGCCATTGGAGGGTGAACCAACGGCTAAGGAAGACCTTTCTCTTTGTCTCTCTCTCTCACTGTCCACTCTGCCTGTCAAAAAAAAAAAAAAAATCTATTATTTTTCACTTTATGTTTCTGTGTGGGAGCAAACTGTTGAAATCCATACTTAATGTATACTAAGCTGATCTTCTGTATATTAAGAAAATCGAAAATGAATCTTGATGTGAATGGAAGGGGAGAGGGAGTGGGAAAGGGGAGGGTTGTGGGTGGGAGGGACGGTATGGGGGGGAAGCCATTGTAATCCATAAGTCGTACTTTGGAAATTTATATTCATTAAATAAAAGATAAAAAAAAAAGAAGCAGTTCAGGGTAATGTCTTTTTTAATGAGATATATGCCAATTGAAGTTCAATCAGTTACACTGATTTTTTTTTTTTTTTAAACTTTTATTTAATGAATATAAATTTCCAAAGTACGACTTATGGATTACAATGGCTTTCCCCCCATACCGTCCCTCCCACCCACAACCCTCCCCTTTCCCACTCCCCCTCCCCTTCCATTCACATCAAGATTCATTTTCGATTATCTTAATATACAGAAGATCAGCTTAGTATACATTAAGTATGGATTTCAACAGTTTGCTCCCACACAGAAACATAAAGTGAAAAATAATAGATGATTTTTTAAAATGATGATGAAATCAGAGCAGACCTATTGTCATGTTTAATCCCAGTGAGAGTCAAGTTGGGAGTTGATAATTTCTTTTTTTTTTTTTTTTTTTTTACAGAGGATCAGTTTAGTATGCATTAAGTAAGGATTTTTTAAGTAATTTTTTTTTACTTTTTTATTTGTTAATATATAAAGCATGAATTTCATGAGTTTTTATAGATAATGATTCTAATAATGCAATAGTACTTTCCTCCCTCCCTCTCTTTACTTTATTTCATTTTTAAAAAATGTTTGTGATAACATGCTTTAAGTTTACTTTATAATCATAGTCTCAGTACTTCTAGAAACAAAGATTTCTACAAGTAAAAGGCAGATAGACCACTGTTCCACAGGGGTAGAGACAACAATCAAATTATAAGATGTCAGTTTAGGTTCATATACATTAAGGTTTTTTGTGTACTCTATATAAGCTATAAAAAATCAGAGAAAACATATTGGCTTTTGGGGTCTGGCTTATTTCACTAAGAATAACAGTCTCTAGTTGTATTCATTTTGTGGCAAAAGACAGGATTTCCTTCTTTATTATGGCTGAATGATATTCCATCATGTATATGTACCACATTTTCTTTACCCAGTCAACAGCTGATGGACATAATCCTTTTAACAAAAAAAAAAAGTGTTATTCCCCATAGTGTAATTACCAGAGGTTCTTTATTGGTAAAGTATCAGTTATTTTTCATTTTTCTCATTGGTATTACCAGACATAATGACAGCAGATACCCAGAATTAAAACCTGTCCAATAGCCATTTATCTTATTGATTTAGATTTCCTTCTCTATGCTGCCTGTACTAACCTACATTTCTTCGACTATTCTTGGGACACTATATTCTAAATAGAGGGTTTTATCTTTTGTTTCTTGATTATCTAATGCATAGCTAGAATATGACAAAAATCAGCAAATAAATGTTAGATTGAAATACGTGGCAGTCCGGTAGCAACTAGAGTTGGTTCAGTTATATTTGCTAAGACTGTAGTGTGCTCATCTACTTTTGGTAGGCAAATCAAACAGTATCATATAAGAATAGGAACAAGGATGTAAAGTAATTGATCAAAATGTTAGACAATTCCTTACCCACAAGGAAGTGGAGACTAAGACCTATTGAACATCTTTGATGCCATGTGCTAATTATTTTACATTTAGCATTTCATTTAATCCTAAGGTTTTAGAGCCTAGGTTTGTCTTTTTTTTCTCCTGTGGAAAAGCATGAAGTACACATTAATGAGATTTCTTTCTTTCTTTACTAATCATATTGAATAGTCAGTGTACATTTAGTGTAGAGAAAATTAAGAATTTCCAATAGAATAGTAGTTCTGTTTCACTTTGAATATTAAAAAGTAGACTATCATATAAAAGTGTGGTAATTTTTATTAAATAGCCATTACATAAGGAGAAGGAATAGATGCAATATTTTAATAAAATACATGAATTTTAAGAGAGATTCGAGTTCTAATTCTAATCTTGCATGTCCACTTTCTCTTTGTAAAACTTAGGGTAAAAATATATTTACATGTTTATTACCAAGGAAAGAAAATAATAACTGTTTAGGATGAAATTTATGTATAGGAAGTGCTTAAAAGATGATAGTGATGATAGTGATTATATTTTTTGTGGTTGCTGTAACAACAACAAAAACAATAAGGTCATTATTTCTCTTTTTTTCAATTTTTTCATGGAGACAATATTAACATGAACTCCTCTGAGAGTCAGCATAATTCATAGGACTCAGCCTATAGTCATAATCATGGCTTAAGTTTTGTGACAATGTAAGTATACAGCGCAAAGTCAGCAGAGGGAAAGAAGTATGCAGTGGAGTCTGGAGGAAATAGATGCAGTTTCCTAGCATCCTCCCATAGGGAAGTTACACAGGATGCAAGTAATGCCCTCAACATTGAGTTGTGACAGCTTGTTGAAATATTTTCTACCAGGAGAGCTTATTAGATATTCAGTGCCCATGGTTTTCACTAGGGGCTTGTCACTTGGGCATCCTCTGGCCAACATGTAGCACAATTCCAGGTGCCTACAAGGAAAGAAGGTGTTCAACAAAAATCATAGCATTTGCACACTTTAGGCACAGTGAGCCATTCTTACTGGTTCTAGAAATGATAGAAACCCTTCGAAATCCAAATTCCTAGACAACAACCAAGAGCCAATGTTGTAAGTAGAACTTTGTACAAAGAGCAGTCTCAGGCCTGCTAGGCTAACACTCTCTGAGTAGATATGCAGATGAAATCTTCATGAGAGACATTATTTGGGGAAACTTAGAGTATCTTCCAAATGAACAATGATTTACCAAGCAAGTCATGAAGAGCTGAATTACTATCTCTCTCAAGACCATTTCAGAGACTGAAGGTGTTGACAATCAAACTTCCTATAGATAACCTTGCTCTTAAAATCCAGTCACCTTGCTCTTAAAATCCAGAACAAAGGCAAATGTTCAGCCTAACAGTTAAGATGCTGGTTAGGATTTCTGCATCCCATGGCAGAGTGCCATGATTTGATTCCCACGCTCTGGCTAGGATTCTAGGTTCCTGCTAATATGGATTCTGGGGGCCAGTAATAATGGTTCAAGTGACTGGGTCCTTGCCACCTACATGTAGATACTGTCTAAATAATCTCTTAGTAATGATCCAGAATACTGGACACGCCCTCCACATTATTGAAATAAAACTACCCCTCTGAAAACAGTTTACATGTCTTTCTTGCCTGTCCAAAAGGTTTTGAATCCACTTTAAATATCTGAGTGCTTTTCATCTGTCTTCTGGTTAAAATTATGAAATTTTAGAGCAAGGAAGCATGAAAAGGATGCGTCTATGCTCTTTGTATTTTAGAATTAGGAAAGAAAGACTCAAATTCGTTCTATGATTTGCTTTAGAATTGGAGATCTAAGCCAGAGCACATGTCTTTTTATTACAGTCTACCATATCATGCTGTTATTTTCTTCATTTTTAAGTAGACAGCTTTGGGGGAAAATGGGTGGATGGGAGTCATCAGAGAGTAGGATTTTCTCACTGTAGTTTTGCATTTGGATAAAATTCACTCAAATCACAATTGCTATGAGGGCTACATGAAAGAAATAGAAAAATAATTTAGTGTTTTAAATGTGGAAAAATTTGCTATAATTTTAAGTCCATAGTTTCCTGTGTGAATAGTCATGCCCATTATTAGAATCTTAGGAATTCAAATATTTTTGTATCACAGGTGTCAGAGTAGAAGAATTCCCCTTGTTTCTCATACACCTTTTTTTCTCTTTAACCAGAAACAGCCTAAGTTCAACCAGATAGGTGGTAGCCCTGTGCTGACATTCACATTATCATCTTTGATTTATTACCTAGAGATTCATTCAACTGGACAGAATAAGTGAATAATGTAGCCAGACAGATTTAGTGTGGAGAGTGCTGTACTCATGGGCTTTCTGTTCTCAGGTTTCCCATTCATATGTGTGAGTGAAGCATCTGCAGGGTGGACATTCCAGGCAGATTCCCTTGGTCACTGCCAACCTTCCCAAAGCAGTGCTTCATTCTGAGCTTTGATTTTATGACCACATATTTGATTCAAGGGAAAAAATCAAAACATTGTTAGGAAAATGTCAGAGGCTGACATCCCTGTTTGGAAACCTTAAATAGCTTTCTGGAAACCTTATTTATCCAAGTTTCAAAACTTGAAGTAGAGGAACTGTGACCCTGAATTAGACTTTAATCAATCAGGAACTTCTAAAATAATTACACATATCCACATTTTACATTTAGCTGAAAATATGAAATATTATATGTTACTTAGTATTCCTGGTATGGATTATGCTCTCAAATATGTTTTTGACTAAATGAACTTATTTTATGGCCCCATTATACTTTTTAAACTGTTGTTGAATACAAGGTTTCAGTAAAAAATTCTTTTGTTGTTGAGTTAGTCACTGGTGTTTGGAAGTAGTTTGTCTTTAGTCTTTGGAAACCGCTAAATCGGTGAGACAGAATAGGCACATTCTTAGTTTAAAAGCCTAACTCAGTAAGTAGATAGCATAGATGACCTAATCATTCTTTTTATTTACTTATATAAAAGTGATTTGTATCTCCTGTGTTCAATGACAGATATAACTTATCATAATCTGTGCCTCCATCATGTCCTGATTTGGTTCATTTATAGGCACTAGATATTAAAATAGTAAAATTATTTTAGTAATAATGAAATGAAAGTAAACCAAAAGCTATTTTTTGTAAAGTCAGAATTCTAGAAAACAAATTATGGTAAGCTACAATTTTTGTTGCCAAAGTGTCTTCAATCTTTGATGTGCTCAAAAAAACTTTCATACCCAGTCAACCTGTGGGAAAATGTTTATTGGTACAAAGGAAAATGAAGATGCTCCCGATGCCATCTAAAGGGGATCTCCACTGGCCTGGATTTGCAATACATCCCGAATGCTGTTTTCCTACATCTGGACCAGGGAACCCATCCCCAGAAATTATACATATGCACTGAGCAGTTTCTTTCCATGTCATACGACAGGATATTATGATTTTCCTAAGGCTGATAGCAGTCTTCAGGCATTGAAACCAGGTTTAGGGTGTGTACCTTATGAACCATACTCTAGGTGTATGATCAAATGTTAACAGAACATTAAACAAACATAAAAATTCCTTATTTTTCCAGAACCTCAGGCTTCCATTAAGAAGCGTTTTTATCTGTGTTTATTAATGCAAGCATAATCTGTCTACTGCTTTCTAATCCTTTACAGACCAGCTTTTATGTGCTTTTATGTAGTTAGTCTACTCTCATTATCTATATATAGACTCAATGACACTGTGTAATTCCATGACCTTTGGTGAATTGCAGCCCACAGTTAAGGAAGAACTGAAAGAACCTGTAAGATTTTCCAGAAGCAAACTGCTGAAATGACATTTTGCTACAGAGTATTTATTAGGCAACAGTGGTGGAAAGAAAGGAGACAAGGCAGTATTGGATAGAGGAAGAAGTCAAATGCAATGCAGGCTCTATTAAATCTCAACCAGTCTTACAAGAAGCTGCGAGTCCTTTACCGCCCATCTGGGTAATCCCATGCTGGGTTTAAATTACTCAGCTTTTGTATTATGCTGCAAGCTGTCATTGTATACGGGGAACCTTTGGAAGGAAATATCTTTGGTCCAGAAGGCTCTCCAAAGCTACGGAAATCATGGAACTGCTGATAACTTGGGCCACAAGTTCTTCCTTGAAGAAGGGTCTGGATGGCCAGTTTGGTGTTCACCAGTTTACCCCTTCTGCTGCTGCATTCACTTTATATCCTTTCAGGGAGATAGATACTCTTCTAGGATTGAGAGAACCTTAAAGAGGATTTAGTGGTACAAACTACAGTCCTTAGCACTTTAGCTAGTTAAGGACTACAAATGATATTAATATCCTTGTTCCTGATGATAAGGGCGAATTAACTGTGCCAAATGGTGACTCCATGCATTCTGGTGCCTGTGCACAGGGGACCAGAAGAGCTCAAGAAGCAGCTTCTAATCCCATGTGGGTGCTGGTTCATGTCCCAGCTGCCTCTTTTCTGATCCAGCTCTCTGTTTGTAGCCTGGGAAAGCAGCAGAGGATAGGCCAGGTGTTTGGGCCCCTGCACCCATGTGGGAGACCCAGGGAAAAGCTCCTGGCTTCTGACTTTGGATCTGCTCAGCTCTAGCCATTATGGCCATTTGGGGAGTGAACCAACAGACGGAGGACCTTTCTCTCTCTCTTTGTGTCTGTAGCTCTACCTTTCAAATAAATAAAATCTTTTAAAAAATGATAGTTTCCAGGAAATATTATAATTTTATATCAGTATCTAGTGAAAAAGTAATATATATTTACCTTACAAAGTAGAACTAGAGCATTTTAAGGCTTTTACTGACCCTTGAAAGAAATAGTATTTATTCTCAGTTCTAATAAGTGATTTCTTATATATAAACCACTTTGGCCCTCTGAATTTTAATATGAACCTATTACATAAAAAATAGTTTTAATTGTGCTTTCATCAAATAATTTTGCATTTATTGGAAAAGTTAATTTATAATCTAAACAAGAATTCAGTTCAGTGGACTTTCTGACATTTTTCTTTATGAAATAATTTCCTTGAGATTAACTCCTGAATAGGCCTGCCTATTAAATTAGGTTACAGAATTTTTTTATTAGTAAATATAAATTTCCAAAGTACAGTTTATGGATTACAATAGCTTCCCCCCCCCATAACTTCCCTCCCACTCGCACCCCTCCCATCTCCCGCTCCCTCTCCCATTCCATTCACATCAAGATTCATTTTCAATTATCTTTATATACAGAAGATCAATTTAGTATATATTAAGTAAAGATTTCATCAGTTTGCACCCACACAGAAACACAAAGTGTAAACTACTGTTTCAGTACTAGTTATAGCATTACTTCACATTGGACAACACATTAAGGACAGATCCCACATGAGGAGTAAGTACACAGTGACTCCTGTTGTTGACTTAACAATTTGACACTCTTGTTTATGGCATCAGTAATCTCCCTAGGCTCTAGTCATGAGTTGCCAAGGCTATGGAAGCCTTTTGAGTTTGCCGACTTCGATCTTATTCCAACAGGGTCTTAGTCAAAGTGGAAGTTCTCTCCTCCCTTCAGAGAAAGGTACCTCCTTCTTTGATGGCCCCGTTCTTTCCACTGGGATCTCACTCGCAGAGATCTTTCATTTAGTTTTTGTTTGTTTGTTTGTTTGTTTGTTTTTGCCAGAGTGTCTTGGCTTTCCATGCCTAAAATACTCTCATGGGCTCTTCAGCCAGATCCGACTGCCTAAGGGCTGATTCTGAGGCCAGAGTGCTATTTAGGACATCTGCTATTCTATGAGTCTCCTGTGTATCCCACTTCCCATACTGGATCGTTCTCTCCCTTTTTGATTCTATCAGTTAGTATTAGCAGACACTAGTCTTGTTTGTGTGATCCCATTGACTCTTAGACCTATCAGTGTGATCAATTGTGAATGGAAATCGATCACTTGGACTAGTGAGATGGCATTGGTACATGCCACCTTGATGGGATTGTATTGGAATCCCCTGGCACATTTCTAACTCCACCATTTGGGGCAATAGTTACAGAATATTTCAATCTCATGTCTACACATATTTTAAGTCATTCTAATTTTAGGATACCACTAACTGCTGTAATAAATAAATCTACATTTTTTGTTGGCTTAACATGATAAATTTTTACTTATGTTAGTGCAATGCTAGTCCTCCTAAATAACCATTCCCTTGTTCTTTCTTGTGGCTCCACAATCCCTGAATGTGGTTGACACATGGAGTAAAATGAATTGGAAAAAAAAAAAACACTTGTTTCTCATGTAAATATATGCCTTTTTTTTTTTCAATTTTACGGTGCATGTTACATTAGTCACCTGCTACTTAATTATGGCACAATAGGAAATAACCTTGAAGTATCAGTGACTTAATACCAACAAAAACTTATTTTTTATGTGTACTCTTAGACACTTGGGTTGTCTGTGGTTCTATGACATGTCACCTGCATTCTGATATCTGGAGTTAAGGAACATTGTCTGTCTGGGACATAATTAGTCTCATGGCTGACAAAAAAATGTTAAGTGGCACATATTTGTATTTGATTAAAGTAAGTTAAATAGAAAAGCCTAATATCAGTAGGATTAAGGATTCCTGCCTTTTATGGTAAGGGTCATTGTAAATTACATAGCCGAACCTGACATGCATAGCACAGGAATTTATAATCCTTCCACTTGAAGATACATTTGATATGTTTAATAATACAGTGTAACCTACATGTTAGATTTTAAAAATTGGGATATTTCTTAGAATTCACAATGAATTACTATAAACAGAACTATTTTAGAGATACAAAAATTAATTGTATATCTTACACATCTGACAATTGATAACACATTGAATTTTCATTTAGTGAGCTTCAACTCTAAATGAACCCATCTAATTCAGTTACTGATTTTCAAGTGTATGTATAATTTCATATTAAAGAGTAATAGAGATCTAAAAGAGTGAAGAGTTGATTCCTTGCCTCTGATCTAAGTCTGGATCAGTGTGCTTGTTCTCTTCAGTCTGTAGTTAGGATATATAGATATAAAAACACCAGAAAAAACATGAGAGAAATTTGCAAAGAGGAAAAAGCAAACAAAGAATCAACGGAATAGAATTTAAATCAGAAAAAAGCCATGCGTAGCTAAGAATAGATGACCAATCAATGTAGGAAAAAAATATTTAATAAATAATGTTTGCAAAACTTAGTCACTATATGGAAAGAAATTAAGTTGAGTTCCCATCCTACACTGAATGAAAAATGGACTTCAGGCAAAGTAAACAACTAACTAGAAAAGCTAACACCAATTTAAAAATATATAAATAAACAAGATTCAGAAATATGAAACATAATGCAAAAAGACTACTGTACATGACTATTTCAGGATATAGGATTTCTTGTCAATGAATCATGTCAAAAATAATTATACAACTGGTCAATCGCATATAGAGAAAGAGAAAGTCAAATTCTCCCTATTTGTAGATGACATGATTCTATATATAGAGTAGCCAAAAGACTCCACTAAGAGATATTGAACCTCATAAAAGAATTTAGTAGGGTGGCAGGATATAACATTAACATACAAAAACCAACAGCCTTTGTATAAACAGACAATAATGTAGCTGAACTACAACTTGTAAGATCAATCCCATTCACAATAGCTACAAAAAAATTAAATACTTTGGAATAAATTAAACAAGGGTGTTATTGAAGAATAAAATAGAAGACAGCAAAAATGGAAAAAATATTCCATGTTCATGGATTAGAAAAATGAATAACATGAAAATTTTCATACTACTGAAAGAATTTACAGTTGCAGTGTGATCCCAGTAAAAATACCAAGGACATTCTTCTCAGTTATAGGAAATTATTAAAATTCGTATGGAAACAGAGGAGACCTCAAATAGCTAAAGCAATATTCAACAGCAAAAATAAAGCCAGAGGCATCACAATACCGATTTCAAGACATACTACAGAGCAGTTATAATCAAAACAGCCTCATAGTGGCAAAAAACAAAAAAGAAATGTAGACCAATGTAAAACAGAATAGAAACTCCAGAAAACAACCTATGCATCTACAACCAACTTATCTTTGACAACTGAGCTAAAATCAATCCCTGGAGCAAGAACAGTCTCTTCAACAAATGGTGCTGAGAAAACTGGATCTTCACATGCAGAAGTATGAAAGAAGACCTCCACCTTACACCTTACACAAAAATCCACTCAAAATGTATCAAAGACCTAAATCTATGACTTGATACCATCAAATTACTAGAGAACATTGGGGAAACACTAGAAGACATTGGCCTAGGCAAAGACTTCTTGGAAAAGACCTTAGAAGCACAGGCAATCATAGCCAAAATTGACAAATGGGATTACATCAAGCTGAGAAGCTTCTGCACTGCAAAGGAAATACTCGGCAAAATAAGAGGCAACTGAAAGAATGGGAGAAAATATTTGCAAACTATGCAACTGATAAATAATTAATATCCAGAATCTATAAAGAGCTCAAAGAACTCAACAACAACAACATAAACAACCAGTTAAGAAATGGACAAAGGACTTGTGCAGGATTTTTCAAGAGCAGAAATTCAATGGCCAATAGACACATGCTTAGGATTACTAGCTGTCAGGGAAATTCAAATCAAAACCACACTGAGGTTTAACCTCACCCAGTTAGAATGGCTATCATATATAAACCAACAAACAACAAATGCAGGTCAGAATGTATGGAAATATGTACCCTAATTCAGTGTTGGTGGGAATGCAAATTGTTGCAGCCGCTGTGGGAGACAATATGGAGATACCTCAGAATTTTAACTGTAGACCTACCATATGGCCCAATCATTCCACTCCTGGGAATTTACCCAAACATAAGGAAAATAGCATATGAATGAATTATATCTACCCTCCATGTTTATTTCAGCTCAATTCATAAGAGCCAAGATATGGAATCAACCCAGATGTCCATCAACTGAAGACTGGATGAAGAAATTATGTTATATACACAATAGTATACTACACAGTGGTAAAAAAGAAATGAAATCCTGTCTTTTGCAACAAGATGGACACAACTGGAAGCCATTATACTTAGTGAAATAAGCCAGCTCCCAGAAGACAAATACCATATGTATTCTCTTATCTGTGATAACTAATAGAGTACCTAAAAGTAATCTGTGGATGTGAAATTAACACTTTGAGGTATGATGATTTTGAACAGCCCTTGTCTCAACTGTTGAAGGATGGTGGTTTGTTATTTTTTTCTTTTTTCATACTATTTGTTAAAATCTTTACTTAGTGTAAGGTTAATTTTGGAGTATAAAGTTAACTGAAAATAGATCTTTGTAAAAAATAAGAATAGGAATAGGAGAGGGAGGAGGAAGAAGGGTTGGAGTGTAGATGGGAGAGAGGAGTGAGTATAATCACTGTTTCTAAATTTGTATATGTGAATTGGGTTGTTTGTATTCCTTAAATAAAATTCTTTGAAAAAGATATGAATGAAAGCTGGAAGCACAAAAATAGAAGAAATGGTAATTCTCTTCCCCCTAGGCTTTAAATTGTCATATGATCAAAATTTGTGTGTGCTAAAAAAAAAAAAGGCAGAGTCACAGAAACATACCTGGGGGCCGGGGTGTGGAAGAAGCAGAGAAAGCTTCCATTCACTGGTCATGCCCCAGATGTTCACAACATCCAAAGCCATGCCAGTCTGAAACCAGGAGTCCTGAACTTTATCTTTACCTCCCCTGTGAGCAGCAGGAGTCCATGCTCTTGAGCCATCATTCCCTGCCTACCAGGGTGCACTAGTAAAAAGCGGGACAGGAAACAGAGTAGCTGGGTCTCAAACCAACATCCCAGTATAGGATGCAGGCATACCAAGCAACAGCCTAACTGTTGTACCACTCGCCTGCCCCAGAAATAATTTCTTAAGCAAACATATCTACATCAAGTAGATAAGCTGCAGATTTTTAAAAATATAATACCCAGTAGATAATCAGCTTCACAAGGACAAAAACTATGCTTGGAACTGAAACTGGCTGCCTCCCAACATAGTGCCCCTCATATATGAGTGTATAAAGCACTCATACATATGTATTGATTGATAACAAATTAATTATAAAATGGAGTCATAGACTGTGTACTTACACTAGGAGGAATTTTACTCCAAGATAAAGTTGAGGATGAGTTAGAAACATAGTGATCACAGGGAGTTTAAGACCAAGATTCTATAATAGCAGTTCGATGCATGATTATTTTTATTTTTTTCCCAAAGGGACCTGTCGGTTTACCTGGGGAAGTTGGTACAACTGGAAGCATTGGTGAAAAGGTAAATTCTTTCATTCTTTGTTTTATGATAAGAATTTTAAGCTGAATTCAAAGGAGAGTCTCCCATGTGATATTTTATGTTAATTAGAAGTCATTGATAACTTTAACATATTACCTTACTTAATCCCTTAAATATAGCTAATATCATATATGATTCCAACTTTAAAGGGTCAGATACTCTTTTGATTATAAATATGTGCTATTGAGGGATAGAACTGTGTTAATTTATGACTAGCAAATATTATTTACATCTAATTTATCAGATCATGCCACCTATAGGAAGCAGTTTTGAAAAAGAAGAAAAAGTTATCATTTTACCTTTCTTTCACCCTGTCTCATACTCATGTACTTACTCCGATTCCCATTCTTAATGATTCCTTCATCTAGAATATTCTCACCCCTTTCATTGTGCTCTAAAAACTAAACTGCTAGACTCAGCTGAATTTCAACGCCTCCGTGAATTTTCCCAGACTACTCTAATTCTTCCCAGTTTCTTCCCTTCTTCGACTTAGATGAAATACCACACAGTTTAAAATACAATTGTCCCCGAGTTGTTTCATCTCTTTTTTGTAATAATAATAATTCATACTTGCCAAGAGGCAAACATTTACCAAGCTCTGTGATTTTTTTTTATTATTATTTGACAGGTAGAGCTATAGACACAGAGAGACAGAGGGAAAGGTCTTCGTTCCGTTTCGTTGGTTCACTCCCCAAATGGCCGCTATGGCCGGTGCTGGACCTATCTGAGGCCAGAAGCCAGGTGCTTCTTCCTGCTCTCCCATGTGGGTACAGGGGCCCAAGCACTTGGGCCATCCTCCACTGCCCTCCTAAGCCCCAGCAGAGAGCTGGAATGGAAGAAGAGCAACCGAGACTAGAACCCTGCACCCATATGGGATGCTGGCGCTGCAGGTGGAGGATTAACCAAGTGAGCCACAGCGCCGGCCCCAGCTCTGTGATTTACTTGCATTGTCTTATTTAATCATTATACAACTTTGTGAGACTGCTACTCTCTTTTTTAAAGATTTATTTATTTATTTAAAAGTTAGAGTTGCAGAGAGAGAGGGAGAGGCAGAGAGATTCCCCTCATTAACTGGTTCAACTCCCCAGATAGTCACAACTGCCAGCTCTGTGCCAGGTCAAAGCCAGAAGCTGGCAGCCTCAGCTGGGTTCCCCATGTGGGTATCAAGGGCCCAAACACTTGGACCATGCTCTACTAAGGTTCTCAGGCCATTAACAAGGAGCTGAATCAGATGCCAGCATCGCAGGTGGCAGCTTTACCCACTATGCCACAATGCTGGCCCCATTTCGACTCTTTTCATTCATGTCTGCAATTATTTGATGAGATCTAAGTTGTGTTTTCAATATTTCTTCTCTCACTTTGTACTTTAAAAGTGCAAAGTATAAACTTGCCTTTTTATTAACAATATAATAAGGTATAATATGAATTAAGTTAAAAATAGATATGTAATTTTTCATTCTGATTCATTGCTTCTATGCTAAGTTAAATCTTCTACATTGAGATTTTAACAATCTTGAAAAATTTTAATGTGAGTCAGTGTAATCCTTTTTAATTTCGATGACAGATTTGACTATCGTGATCCTCCAGAATTATTTCTTAGACATTTAATCGTGGTACACAGTGGAGTAGTGCTGTGGTGTAGTGGGCTAAGCCTCCGCCTGCAGCACTGGCATCCCATATAGGTGCCAGTACATATACTGGTTACTCCTCCTCTGATCCAGCTCTCTACTTATGCCCTGGGGCCCCTGAACCCATGTTGGAGACCTGGAAGAAGCTTCTGGCTCCTAGTTTTGGCCTGGCCAGCCCCGGCCAGTATGGCTATTTGGAGAGTGAACCAGAGAATGGAAGACCTCTCTGTCTGTCTCTCCCCACCTCACCCCATGTAACTCTGCCTTTCAAGTAAATAAATAAATCATTTTTAAAATATACTTTTGATACTTTCACTTTTCTCTTATTCTGTATATCATAAAATTGTAAGAATTTTTACTCACAAAACTTTAGCAAATGACACAGGGTCAATTTTAAGTCCTTTTTATTCATGATTTTTATTTTCTTCATTTTAATAAGAGTTTTAATAATTTTCCCTCAAAAAACATCTAAGGAGCATTTTCATTGTATTGAAAGTTTAGTAATTTTAGGGTAAAAATATAAGATTTATAAATTTAAAAATTATTGGGATTAGGATGAGTTATGTGTGTAAGGTGTGATTCTAACTTACAACTTAACGACATGACTAACACAACTCAACATTATTCTTCCTTTGCTGTTTTCAAAGGGAGATCGTGGCAGTCCAGGCCCTCTGGGTCCCCAGGGAGAAAAGGGTGCTATGGTAAGAACTTGGTGATTGGAAAAAAATAATGTTCGCAAAAGCAATAATGAAGTTAACTTTCCAGAGGTAGAATTGCCTTGACTGGAATTTAAATAGGTGAAATATGCTATTTTGTAATAGGTATTCACTGAAATTTTCTTATAGAATGATTTATCTTCCAAGGTGCTATCTGGCATGAAAATTCTAAGAAACATGCAAATGAGATGCCTTAGTCAAATCATGCTCTAGTTTTAGGAGAAAAATTAAACTACCCTAAATTAGCAAAAATGGCTAAAGAAGAAAATGCCATTAAAAATCCTACTTTTTCTTCTATAGCTTATCATTTATGTGGCACATATCATCATTGCTGTTCTTCCACAGTTTGTGGACATGATCAAAGTTTTGAAACACAAGAGCTCAGTACCCAAAATTCATCATATTCTCTTGCATCTTAAGATAGATGGCAACTTTTATATCTGGTTTATCTTTTTTTTTTTTTTTTACTTTCTTAAATAATTTCTAAAAGTGACAGGAACTAGTATGAACATACCTACTAGAGAACCTTCCTTTCAGAAAATATGGTGGATCTCATGACACCTTATACTGTCTAAAACTTCATTTTATTTGCTATTCTTAGGTTTAATTTATGACCAAGAAAGCTCTGTAAGATTTATTTACTCATTTATTTTTAGTTATCTCCAAGTTTGTCAGCTAGGAAATTTAACATTTCATAACACTAATCAATTTGAGGAATTATTACCTCCTAAGACGTTTTCTGAAGCAGTGTTAAAAACATAAAATGTGCTGTCTTTATAAAATTTACCAGGCTTGATTGTTTGTAAACATTCATATTCCTTAACCACAAAATTTCCTGATCTTTCTGAAAAAAAATTTGATTTCAACGTCTGTCTAACCTACTACACATCCACATATAAGAAAGCAACCTACAGAAAGATCAAATGAATGTTCTCTTATCAATAGGCTGTAATATGTGATGTTAGCTAGCAATTTCCTTTTCCAGCAAAGCCCTTCTAATAAGTGAATATACAGATCCCTCAGAAACATAGCTTTTATTTCCATATTCTATATGTAGACCATTTCCTGGGGCCTTTTTGTAAGATAGGAAGATCTTATCAAATGATCCTTTTTATTATTTTTATAATGGACTAGTTTGTCTTCAGTGAAAATAATTAAATGCAATGGAGATTTTAAGTCTTTCATATTTTCCTTAAACTATAGGGATATCCAGGTCCTCCTGGGGTACCAGGACCAATGGGTACATTGGGATTACCTGTAAGTAATTATATGGTACTTTCTAGAATGTTTATTTTAATTTACATTTATCATTTTTGTTATGCTTTTTATTCTTTGCAAAGTAAGCCATATATAAGCTAATGGAGACTGCTTTTCTCTCAAACCATTCAAAATGTTCTGAGACATAGCACACTATCCTGAATGTCCTCACCCCTGCTACTATGCTTTGTGTCTTCCTTCATCACTCGATGTATGATCCTCTTGAAAACTACCTGGACAGTGAATATTAAAAAGTTGCCCTGCTTTGTCCAGAGTGTAAACATTTCCAAATAGGTGAATATTTCAAGATCAGAATATTGGTGGAGAGAGAATATGGCATTTGAAAATTAAAGCACATTTTTAAGGAAATGAATCAATTTTATTTTAAGAATTCTGCAAGCAAATGAGATGTGTAATAACAAAAATTATGACTACAATTCTGATAACATTCTTGTGAATTCCACCATTGATTTTTAAATTTGTAACTTGTAGGGTCTTGTAGGGGCAAGAGGATCACCTGGCAGTCAAGGTCCTAAAGGACAAAGGGTAAGTAGTTTAATGAAAAGTGTACACTAACCTAAAAAAAATTGTTGTAAAAAGTGAGGTGTTCAACTGAAATAGTACCATAACTTTTAGAATTATCCTTAGGAATTATCAGATTTTTCCTTTGTTTTCATTACATTAGATTAACTTCAACAATTAAAATATGACTAATAATAATTTCTAATAAAGCATACTTTTCTATTTTAATTTTTACATATATTGCTAATATATAAAATAATTTAATTTTTTAAATTTATTTATTCTAAAGGCAGAGAGACAGAGACAGAAAGAGTAAGCAAGATCTCCCACCTGCTGGCTCATTCCCCAAATTCCCTCAATACCAGGGCTGGACCAGTCTTAAGCCAGGAGTCAGGAGCCAAGAACTCAATTCACGTTTCCCACATGCATTGCAAAGACCCAATTTTATGAACCATCATCTGCTGCCTCCCAGTGGGTGCATTAGCAGAAAACTGGAATTAGAAGCAGAGCTAGGATTCAAACCCACGCACTCTAATGTGAAGAAGGCAGGTGCCCCAAGTGGCATCAAACACCTACTCCAAATTCTTCTTTCTTAATTCCAGTCACCAATTCCATCATGTCAGAAAACTGCAAATGTAAAGATCTCTGGCGGGCGCCACAGCTCACTAGGCTAATCCTCTGCCTGCAGCGCCATGGCGCACCCCGGGTTCTAGTCCCGATCGGGGCGCCGGATTCTGTCCTGGTTGCTGCTCTTCCAGTACAATTCTCTGCTGTGGCCCGGGAGTGCAGTGGAGGATGGCCCAGGTCCATGGGCCCTGCACCTGCATGGGAGACCAGGAGGAAGCACCTGGCTCCTGGCTTCGGATTGGTGCAGTACACTGGCGGCAGTGCACCAGCCATAGCGGCCATTTTGGGGGTGAACCAACTGAAAAAGGAAGACCTTTCTCTCTCTCTCTCTCTCTCTCTCTCTCTCACTGTCCACTCTGCCTGTCCAAAAAAAAAAAAAATGATCTTTAATTACTTTTCAGAGCAGACATATATCACAAAGAAACGTAACACATGACAAAATAAGAACATCAAGAAATGAAATGAAGATACACAAGATGAAGAAGAGTTTATTAATTTTAAGTCAGTTGTTATGACTTTCTACTAATTATGCAAATAGCATTAAGTGAAAAATCTCTTAACATCTTACATTGTCTCTTAAACATTTTGAATCCTTTTCTTAAAAAAAAAAAAAAAGCAAGAGACACTATTTATGGTGTGCCTGTTCACATAGCAGACACTTTTTCATGTTTTATCCATTTCATATTCACATTTGCCCTAAGAAAGGGTATTATATCTCAGTATTATAGTTGAAGAAACCAGGGCTCAGAGAGTTTAAGTACCTGTCTGGTCTATAGAAACAAAGAGAAAGGGTACAACCAGTACTGAAACTGTAGTTTGTGTGCCTGACTCCAAAGTCTATGCTTATTTGATACCACAGAGAATATTGGGAAATATTTTTCTTAATTAACTTGAATATGTGGATTTTCAGTATTCTGTTGACCTTACCTTGATATAAATTATAAATTTTAGTGCTAAAGGAGAAGATGTTTTTAGAATATTTAAATCTGTCCTCCTACAGAAGTTTCAACAACAAAAAAAAGACCCTGAAGTTTGCCAATTGGCAAATAGGAGAAGGGAAGGGTGTTAGGAATTCTCAGTTTGAAAAATGATTTTAACTTTATGTCCTGTGCTTCTGGTGAAGACTTAAGAAAGAGCAAATTTGTTTTTATTACTGTTTCTTTTCTGAAAAACTCTTTTCCTTCCTGTATTACAGGTTTACAGTCTATAAATAACACTGAGAGCATAAATGAGATTTAGGCCTTTGTAGCCTAAATGAGTTTTAAAATAAAACAAAAATGGTAGATGATCAGTATCCAACTGTCATTTCATGCTCTGAATCCTGCCAGCTTTCAATACTTGGTCAGGTTGAAGGTGTTTTTTTCAACTTTGTCTGAGTCATAATGGGAAAGTTCTACCAATTTTATGACAAGTGAAAAAAGAAGAAATATTTATGTGTACCATTTCTAATTATGTAATTTGGGTATCACTGACTATCTAGGCAGGAGCCTAACTCAGTACATGCTGAACCATTTCTGCTGTCTCATAAGTCATATGGAAAGTTCATTTGTTCTGCAGCCTTCTAACCTCACCATGACCCCTGTGTAGATTATTACTCTTTGTTACGATTTGTTACTTTGTCCACAGCTCCCAGTTCCAAGATAATCTATTTTCCCCTCATTCTCCAGACATTTAATAGATTCCCTCTCAAAATATCCCTCATAATTTTTAAATTTTTCACACAATAGCTTCTAAATAAGGCAGCTTTGTTTAGAAATAGGGCTTTGTTAGGAAAAAAAAGAAAAAAACGGTGGATGGGGGCTTTCCTTACTGGGAAATATTTTAGGCAATCAGTGGACATTGAGAATACAAAAAAAGAACTGCGGGCCAGAATATTTGAGAAAGAAGATAGTTTTAGGGAGGTCTATTTTAGTAGAAATCTGGTAACTTCCTACTTTGGGAAGAGAACCAGCAAATGGGAAATTCTCTCTCCTTTCCCTCTCCCTCCCTCCCTCCCTTCTTCCCTCCCTCTCCCTCTCCCTCTCCCTCTCCCTCTCCCTCTCCCTCTCCCTGTCTGTAGCTATCTATCTGTCTATCTCTCTCTCTCTCTGCCTTTCAAATTAGTAAGTAATTTGTTTTACTAGAAAATCTTCTCTTTCTTCAATCCATCCTCCACTATGGCTGTGATCCTGATACACTAGACCCATCATTCTCAATGATTCTTCAAAAAAAAAAAAAAAAAAAAAAACCAAGAATATTTGTCTCACTGACTGAGATGAGTGGAAATGCTATCTGCCTAGGGATTCCTGTGCCAGACTTTCTCTGCCACCCCAAAGGCTGAGGGAGTCCACGTTTCCAGCACATCTGTAGTCTGTGGCACATGTGTGTCACAGTATGCTGGAGGGGAAGCTGTGCCTTGAGCACATTCGCACTGAGACCACACAGAGAACTGTCATTTTGGTACTAGTACTGATCCACTGTATTTTCTGTGACTTACACTGTTGTCCAATGGCCATATGAACTTCCTGGTTGATAGGGCCACTCCCCAAGGAGTCTCCCAGCCACCCACCACCACTTCCCTCCTGCCATCCATCTACCATTTGCTAGTTTCCTGGGACTTGTCGAAAATTCTGGTAGAACCACAGTGGATACAGGCTTAACTCTCCCTTAGATATAGATCACATGGATTTTACAGTTCAATGACTTACAGTCTAGTAACTTTGGAAGTATCACGCAATATTAACATTTCCCAGGGGACTAGAAAACCTCAAGTAAGCAACATTGTTCTATCATCCCAAAAAATAATCTAAACACTTCAGTATCATGAAAGCTTTTCTGTTTTGTGAAGGTTATGTAATCCTGCCTTTTATAGAGCTGAAAAAGAACATGATGGATGGATAACTGCATTCTTACAGAGATTCTTAGTGGGAGGCATGGCATACATACATGTATGTATGGGAGCCATACATGTAATGTATCCTTTACATTTTATCCTTTGTTTATCTTTAAGATGCTAAGCTTTGTTTCCACTTGCCATGTGTCGCTCTCCCTCTTCGTGGAGGAACAACACAGGATCCTGCGCTGTCCTTTTGTCTGCTCTGCCCTTCCCGGGTTTGCTGCTGGTTCTTCCCGGGTTGGCTACCGTCCCTTCCACCTCCGTGGAAGGGCGGTTCCCCCTGCCACTTTCCCCACTTCCGCGGGGGAGCGGCACACCGCCGGCCGGCTCTCTCGGGGGCTGCTCAGGTGTTCCCCTTAGATGTTCCTGGTGCATGTTGTCTCTCTCCTCCTTTATAGTCCTCTTCCACCAATCCCAACTCTGCTACCCACACGCCGAGTACGCTGCTCTCCTCCAATCAGGAGCAGCTCCTGCAGCTTGTCAAGTTGGTGAGAGGCAGCTGGGTAGAAGCTGTTTGCTCCTCTCCCAGCGCCATATTGTGGGAGAGCAGATGTATAGAATAAGTCTTAATTCCAGTAACAGTATAGTCCGAGTTGCTCCCCACAGCCATGTTTATCTGAGGAATAATTAAGTACAGTAGTTTAATATGCCAAATCTAATCAATATAGTACACAAGATCTTGGCTCTTATGTAGATAATATATGCTAGCAGATTCTCTACTCTAATACCAGAAAGATAGTGGCTTGGTCTGTTGTGTCACTAGGAATCAGTAGTTGTCAGGCGTTGCCCTTGACAAACTAATTTAACTCTTTGTAATTAGGAGAGGGATCTGTTAGATCAGTGTGTACTTCTGTGTTCAGCTACACCTAAACAGGACAGGTGACACATAGAGCAAGCTAAACTCATTTGCCTTCTTGCCCGTAAGTTGGGCCTTTGATCATGAGATACCTTTAAGTGTTGTACTTGTCTCCAGAGGGGTGGTACAGAGACTTAGAAACGAGGAAATCTTATTCTGACTATGCTCCTTAAGATATAAATAGGATGGGGATAGATTAAAATAAGTATATTAGAAATACATAATGTTTTTAGGGCCGGCGCCGTGGCTCAATAGGCTAATCCTCCACCTTGCGGCGCCGGCACACCGGGTTCTAGTCCCGGTCGGGGCGCCGGATTCTGTCCCGGTTGCCCCTCTTCCAGGCCAGCTCTCTGCTATGGCCAGGGAGTGCAGTGGAGGATGGCCCAGGTGCTTGGGCCCTGCACCCCATGGGAGACCAGGAAAAAGCACCTGGATCCTGGCTCCTGCCATCGGATCAGCGCGGTGCGCCGGCTGCAGCGGCGGCCATTGGAGGGTGAACCAATGGCAAAGGAAGACCTTTCTCTCTCTGTCTCTCTCTCTCACTGTCCACTCTGCCTGTCAAAAAAAAAAAAAAAATACATAATGTTTTTAGGTTTTCTATGGAAGAACAAAACAAATATGACTACAGGAATTCTGAATGTTGGCCCCTTCAAAAAAATGCATACCATATCAGGGAAAGCAGCCACCAGTAGTATGTGAATTTAGATTTCATGCTTGTAATACCTAGAGCATTCCAAATGATAAGGCAAAGCTTACTCTATGATTTCTTCTTGTAAAATAAAAATTATGATGAGAAAGGAATCAACTTTTTCTCTGAAATCACTGATAATGTTGGTTTTTGTTTAAGAGAACATTTTGTTCCAGCTGTGTAAATCAAGAGCCAGAAAAGATTGCTAGGCATAATTAGTTAGGCATGTGAATGATTTAAAATAAATAGAGGAATCAAGCAAAGATAGACAGATATGGTTAAAAGGAAACATAAATATACTGAGTCTAACTTACAAAAACATTTATTCCGTGAATAAGGATTGTTTCCATCTTTCATAGATGCTTATCCTATTAAAAGTTATTACAGGGATAATAGAGATGGGCTTGGAGTTCTCATAAAAGTCTTCCTAAATAAATGAGCATGCAGTTTGTGTTAATGTTTTAGTTAATCACAAATTTTAATTTTAGCATTTCTATGAAGTAGCAATACTGTTTCCTATCATCTAATGCATGTTGGATTTAATAGGTCATTCATGAGTTTGGCTTGCTTTTTCAAATTATTGCCTACAACTCAAGTAACTGTTACTTTAGGAAACAGACTTAGTTTATATACCTGAGATATCAGAAATTTAGTCTTTGAGAACATACTAATAGGTAAGTGTGGCCCAATTTAGCTTTCCTAAGAGGATAAAGAAAAGATAATATATTTCTATTTAGCCAGCATACTTTCCTGAAGAGAATATCATGAGATATTTTAAGTTACTTTAAAAAAATACTTTATGCCAAATTAGGTGCCAATTACAATGGTATTTGCCTAGTTTTCTTCAAGCTAAAGCTCATGTCCTAACACTTATTTTGTCCTAGGGATCAAAGCAGGTATCTGTACTAACCCATGGTATAACTTCTGCAAGAATTATCAGAGTGAAACTCAGAGATACTAGAGCAGGCATCGTGGTTCAGCAGATTAGGATTCCTCTTGGGATACCCACTTTCCATATCAGAGTCCAACTCAAGTCCTGGCTCTTCCACTTTGGATGCAGCTTCCTGCTTATGTGCCTGGGAAGGCAGCAACTGATGCCCCAAGTACTTGGGTTCCTACCACCCACTTAAGAGACCTGGATGAAGTTCCTGGATCCTTTCTGGCTTTGGCCTGAACTAGCCCTGGCTGTTGCAGGCATTTGGGGAGTGAACCACCAGATGAAAGAGATTCTCTCTCTCTCTCTCTCTCTCTCTCTCTCTCTCTCTCTCTCTCCCCCTCCCCCCCTTCTCTTTCCCTCTCTCTCTCACTCTCGCTCTTGCTCTTGCTCTCGCTCTCACTCTCTTGCCCTCTCTTTTTCTTTCTCACTCTTCCTTTCAAATAAATATAGACTAAACATAGACTAAAGAAACTTACAGAGGTTGATAAAACCAAGTTTTTGAGTGAATTTTCTTTATCTTTGCCTGAAACTTTTTCCATAGTTCTCCCAGTCTTAAACTTTTAAGCAGCGTTGGGTTTTATAACTTGCATTAATGTAATTGCATTACATAGACCTTTTCTAGAAACACTAAATGCAGTTTTCTTTATCACTGCTGTAGGCATAGAAACTTTTTTCTTTGTTCCATATGTATTCTTGGCCTAGAAAGTGAAATAATAAATGTGAAAGTGTTTTTTGAAGTGAAAGTTTTTTTAATGTAAAGCATTATACAGTGAGTGGGTATCATTACTATATATATTCTCTAATTTTGGATGACAAGCCTTTCAGTTATACAATCAGCATTTTACTCATGAATGTTTGATATTCATTTTGTAAAATTCTAGGTATCAAGTCCTCTATTCCAACCTTAATTCACTTGCTAGCAGAAATAACTCATTTCAATTTAACATTTGAAAAAATATTATGTAGTTAATAAATCGGTTATTCAAATTATTTGGACATTTAAATTTGAGCAACTCACCTAACATCTGCAGAATTGTTTATCTTGAAAAGTTGAATTTGAATTAGTTCAACTGCAGCAGTGGGTGATTTACATGCCACAGCGAGAAACTGGCAGTTAACATGGGACTTCCCTCCAGCTAGATGTAGTCTGGCCTACCTATTGATCTAGGCAGCCACTTAATCCGATTTTATACAAGAAATGGAATTCTTTTGCCATCTTTGAGCCAAGCAAGCTTTTATAAATTCTGAATGATTATTGATCTGTGTTTGGGAGACTGTTAGATGCTTACCCTTATAGCTGTTTCCATTTAAATTTAGCATAACTTCTAACTATCACTGCTTCATTGCAGTTGATTCTTAAGAGTTAAACTCATTACCTTTCACCACTGCTTCTTCTCTGTCCCATATAAACTTGTGTTTCCAGTTATTTTTCTATCAATGCTATTTTCAGTACCACATAGTAACAAAATACCCAATAAAAGGTAGAATTTCAGCTTACAAAGAGAGTTTAAAGTTTCCAGTTACCAGTAGACACATTTTCAGTTTAGATATCACTTCTTTTCTGATGTCTTTTATACTATTTTAATTTAGTTTAGTTTTATTTGAGAGAGAGAGAAGTAAGGAGTGGAGGGAGAGAGAGAGAACAAGTTGTCATTCACTGATTCACTCCCCTAAATGCCCACAGGGCACCCCAGCTGTGGCTAAAGCCAAAAGATGGGAACCTAATTCACATGGCAGGCTCCCAGTTACTGGGACCATCACAACTACCTCCCAGGATCTGCATTTACATGAAGCTGTAGTCGAGGATCAGAACCAGGAATCAAACCCAGCCACTCCAATGTGGAAATGGGTATCCTAACCAGCATTTTAACCAGTAGGCCAAAGGCCCCATCCATTGGTAGTATTTTAGAATGTCAACCACTCATTCATTTTTTAACTCTCTCAGCCTTCTTATTTTGTTAATCAAAAACTAACATTATATTTTTACAGAACAGTAAGAGGAATATAAGGCATTGAAGATGGCAAAGGCAAATAATTAAGACAGGCTGCTGAGATTTTAAGATGAGGGTAATTATTAGAGCAAAGTGCCAAGGGAGCTTCACACTTAAAACTTTAGAGTCATCCTTTAATCGTTGCTCTTTTCTGCATCTTCTGTTACTCAATTGTTAAATATTCCAAGCATGCCCCCACCTCAGGAACTCTACACTTGCTGTTTCTTCTACCTCGATGATCTTGCCTGTTATTTGCACGGTCTGCAATGCATGGTCTTCAAATGTCTAGCCACACATTTCTTTAGAGAGACTTCCCAAACCACTGTATCCAAAATGGTATTCTCTACCTTAGATACTCTCTGTTCTTTTAATCTTATTTATTTTTCTTTGTTATACTTAACCACCGATTTTTATTTTATACTTTAATTTTACATGTGTATTTGCTTGCTTATGGATGTAGACACTCTTTTCTCCGTAGCATGTTCTCTGGGTTTAAGATAATCTGTGGTTTGTAGTGGACACTCAGTAAATGCTTGTTAAATGAATAATCCATTTCGAAATACTGATCTATTAAATTAAGTCTATACTCTCCTCAGCTTGATCTTCAGGGTCTTGTACAATAAGACTGTGATTTAGTTTTTCAGTCTTTTTCAGGAAAATATGGCAGCAAAGTAATTGAAGTAAATTGAATTGGAGTAAATTGAATGCAGACTGAAAAGTTGTAGGGCCAAAGCTATGGCTTTAACTTTAACAGGACCAGTGGAGCTATAGATCTTCAAAGAGCATGAGTGTTCTGTCCAAATCCATGAATGTGCCCAAGAGGATCAAGGAATGCAGTTATCCTAAGAGTATCCAGGAAGAGAGTCCTATGAAAGTAAACATCTTTTAATAATATGAAGCCAAGATAAAATAAAATTAAACATCTTTTAAAAATATGAAGCTAAAACAAAGCATATCTCCTCAAATGGAATACAGTAGTAGGTGCTGGCACCTAGGATCCTCCTTCACATCAGTATATTGTACTGTGGGATTTGTAGAACTGTTCTGTAGAAAGCTTTCATGGTTCCCTTTTACCAACTGATTTAAGTATAAACCCCTGGCATCACCTTTTAAATCCAAGTATTCATTTCTACACTTATTTCTTAACATTTCTCTACATATAATCAGTACTCTGGCAAAATAAAATTACTTTTTCATTCTTTTGATGTCTTCTTCCATGCTTCTGTACTCTTCTCTTCTACTACCCAGCTGTGTGCAGTTCCTTCTGTTGTGCACAAGTCTATGAGAGCTTGATCTCCACCCACCACAGTACCTTCATTCCTAGACACACGTGGAGGCTGTCTCTGAATCCTCTTTTTGGCCATTTAGATGCTTTATCTTTCTATACGTTATAGCCATTTATATAATTTACATTTTCATTAAAAGCTTCATAATGAAGAAACTTCATTATGCTCAATAATATTTGATACACATCACACTTAGCACAGTTCACTTAGAGGCTGTAGAATTGAGCTAAGCTCCTTAAAATAAACTTTAAAATCATGAAGACGTGCCGGCGCTATGGTGTAGTGGGTAAAGTCTCCCTCTGCAGTGCTGATATCCCATGTGGGCACCGGTTCGAGTCCCAGCTGCTCCACTTCCAATCCAGGCCTCAGCAGTGGAAGATGGCCCAAGTCCTTGGGCCCCTGCACCCACGTGGGAGACCCAGAAGAAGCTTCTGGCACATGGCACTGGATTGGCTCTGCTCTGGCCACAAGAAAGACCTCTCAGACCTCTCTCTCTCTCTCTCTCTCTCTCTCTCTCTCCTGTGTAACTGCCTTTAAAATAAATAAATAAATCTTTTTAAAAATAATCTTAAAGAGGGGCAGGCACTGCAGCATAGCAGATAAAGCCTCTGCCTGCAATTCTGGCATCCCATATGGGCTCGAGTTGGAGTTCCAGCTTCTCCACTTCCTATGCATCTGTCTGCTATGACCTGGGAAAGCAGTAAGATGGTTCAAGTCCTTGGGCCCCTGCACCAACATGGACAACTCAGAAGAAGCTCCAGGCTCCTGGCTTCAGATAAACCTATCTCTGGATGTTGTGACCATTTGGGGAGTGAACCTGTGCCTGGAAGATTCTCTCTCTAACTCTGCCTTTCAAATAAATAAATAAATCTTTAAAAAATGAAAAAAATTCTTGAAGTTATTTAGGCAGTGTGACTATTCTGTCATTTTTCTAGAGAATGACTCTTGTTGCTAATTGTTGAATTAATATTAAGAAGTTTTAGATTTGCATGATATTGCTAACAGCATCTTCTGTCCTTTCTATGCCCTATCCTCTCCTAGTAACTACTATCAAGCAGGTACATAGCGGGTGCGATGCAGTCAGTGCTTGTTTTCTCATAATGTGAACAGAAGAGCACCATTTCAAATATGTGAACCTTTAGAAGACTGTGAAGACAAGCAAATCTACCACTTTTAGATTAATTTAGAATTGTCCCAGGAATAAATCCCAGAAGGCTCCTGACTAAATGACAAAGTAAACAATTTCCCTCAGTAACAAACCTGTATTATTGCCACTTCAACAATAGCTATTTTTTGTTATCTAATTTAAGATTAAGCATTAAACCTTTAAAAACATGAACTTAAATCTTCCACACAGATTCAGCCTTATGTCCAACTGTATTCTTTTCCACAGCCAAGGCTTTGAAAACAAAGAGTTTGTTGACTAAAGAAGGGCCAGGTGTCATCTGTGAAGATACTTAAAAGTTTAAAAAAGAAAAAAGTAAACATTTGAGATGACAGGATTTTTTCCACCCTTAGGGACCTAGAGGCCCAGACGGTCTCCCAGGAGAGCCAGGTTTACAAGGTGCCAAGGTAATCATTGATTTCCTCATTTCAATACAGTTAAGTTTTGTTGAACACATATGTTCTACCTATCCAGAAAATGAGGTATTTCCTTACAAAACTACAGTACTAAATTTTCTCCTTGTCTAAGTATGAACATCTATAGAGCTTTTACAACTCATACAGAAATGTTCTTTTCAATATTGAACTATAGAGTTGCTGTTTTATTTTTGTGACTGTATGCTAGCATGTGTGAAACCATAATTCAGATTCTTACTAGTTCATCTGGTCTTCATACTTTGTTAGGGTGAAAGGGGAGATCAAGGGAAACGAGGCCCTCCTGGTCTTACTGTAAGTAATAAAAAATTTCACATTAAGGATGAAGATTTAAAATCTTCCCCGCTTTCCCCTGTTGTTTGGGAAGGGGCCACTTGACTTAAGCATCATTTTCTTGTTTAGGGTAAGACTGGAAGCCCTGGGGAGAGAGGAATTCAAGGAAAATCAGTAAGTAATGAAATATAATCAGACTGTGTATGATTTTTACCTGCTTTGGGATGGGAGTGCTTCCACAGTGCTTTGAGATATTTTTGACAAAAACAAATTATATATACTTAGAGTGTACTATGTATTGTCTTGATATAACATACATTATAAAATGAGTATCTGCCTTATTCTCTGACACAGCTGTTGTCTAGTATTCAGAATGTTAGAATAAGCAAATACAGTTTTTTAATTCCTTTAGTCATTAGGTTATGATTTTATTTTAGCAAGTTGTTGACCCATTCTGGACCTTGTTTGTAGCTACTGAGAAACTATTATAGTTGATATATAGTAGTTGGGTTAACTATTACTTAATAATTTTTATGAGTTCATTTTTATGTAAATTCCATTTCAAAAAATGTATAAATAATGAGACAATAATAAAACTGTCACACCAAGAAATTCTTCAGGCCTCTTTCATAGTTTCTTTTGAACTCAGCTTGAGTGTTTTTTAATCTTCAATGTTATGATATACTTTCCCATAGTGCTAACCTAAGAACATTTAATATTTTATATGTTAGCTATTTTCTTACCATCAAAAATCTTACCAGAATTATATAGATTTTTTTCCCTGAGAGGCAACAAATTATGTTGGCAACAAGTTCACTAAATAAGGGGTGAAATGTTAGTAAAAAGAAAGATACGTATATATGCATATATTGACATATTACGTATTTGTATATATGGGAGACAAAAGCTTAGATGTGTGGGCATTTTTAATTTCATCAGGAATCATTATGCATGACATTTCTATTTGTCATATGCATGTATATGTGTAGTTTAAAGTTACAAAATCACTTAATAAAAATAAATTACAGGCCGGCACTGCGGCTCACTAGGCTAATCCTCCGCCTGCGGCGCCAGTACACAGGGTTCTAGTCCCGGTTGGGGCTCCGGATTCTGTCCCAATCGCTCCTCTTCCTGTCCAGCTCTCTGCTGTGGCCTAGGAGTGCAGTGGAGGATGGCCCAAGTGCTTGGGCCCTGCACCTGCATCGGAGACCAGGAGAAGCACCTGGCTCCTGGCTTCGGATCAGCGCAGCGCGCTGGCCGCGGCGGCCATTGGAGGGTGAACCAATGGAAAAAGGAAGACCTTTCTCTCTGTCTCTCTCTCTCACTGTCCACTCTGCCTGTCAAAAAAATAAATAATTTAAAAAATAAATAAATTACAGATGAAGAATCAGAAAAGAATATGAGAAAAATGTTTTAGGTGCTACAGTAAATGTCACTGATGTTACTGCATTTGCTTGTTCCTCTTTGAAATCTGCTGCCCCCTGTCTGTTGTTTGCCAAAGTGTCATATTTGACACTGGTCAAACCTAAAATATTAGAGACCAAAAAACAACCACGATGATTATGTCCAGGGAAAGATTTTCTGTGTGTCATTGCATTATTAATTAAAGTGATCTTCAAGAAAGTTCCTTGAGCATTAATATTCATCATCTGGGATACTATTATGTTACTGAAAATGTTGCTTTCAAAGATTCTGATCATTTTGCTGTACTGTATACAAAGCTAATATGTTGCAATGAGGGGAGAAATTTGGAGCTCCTCAAGTTCAATCTTCTCATTATTAAAAATATGAAACCAAGGGAAATAAACTTAATTGCTCATTTTGTACATGTTCACCTTGCTTAGCATTTTATCTTAATTTTCTGCCCATTGGGAATGCATGGATTAATGTGATATTTGATGTCTAACTCCTTCAATCAAATCAACGATACTAGAGTCACTTTGTAGCCTTACCTTATGGCAAGCAAGTATCACAGACTATTGGAAGAATAGAGTTACCTTAGTGGACAACATGAGTTGGATATTAATCATGAATTTGTAATAGTTGTCAAAGTTTATTTTATTCTACACATACATTAATCCTCCTTAACTGAAAAAGATTTTGGAGAACACAGTTAACAGTAGAGAAAAAAAAGCCAGACAAGACCCAAATATTCACTTGATTCTTTAGAGTAATCTTAATGTCTCCAGTCATTTATGTACTTAGAACAGGCAGGCATTGCTATATAATGGAGAGATCTGTTGGAGGCCAGATTGACCTTTGCCCTAGTGCATATTCCTGAAAACTATTTAACCTCAATAAAATTAGCTCTCTGGGTCAGATTTCCTTGTCTGTGAAATAGATGATACGATCTCTAAATTGTCATACTTCCATGTCCCAGTATTAAGTGAAATCAGCAGCCTATATAGTACCTGGTAGTCCAGATAACCAGTAAAAGTATATTTTTAGACAAACACTGTTTTTTATACTTGCCTTCAATGTTTACATTAGCTCTGACTGAAAGGAAGGAACAGAAAGAAAGGCTATAACCCTTTCTAATATTAAGGTGGTAAAGTCCAGATCACTGTTTTTGGTTTAGTAAATCATTTAACAACTACAACAGTTGATAAATTACTGATTTTCTTTTTTTTTTAATTTATTTATTTGAAAGAATTACAAAGAGAGAGGGAGAGACAAAGGGAAAGAGAGAGAGAGAAGAGAGAGAGAGAATTTTCCATCTGCTGGGTTACTTGCCAAATGGCCACAATGGCCAGGGCTAGGCCACTGCAAATCCAGGAGCCAGGAGCTTCATCCAGGTCTCCTTCATTTGTGCATGTGTATAAGCTCTTGGGCCACCTTCTGCTGCTTTCTCAAGTGCATTATCAGGCAACTAGATCAAAAATGGAGCAGCTGGAACTTAAACCACTGTCCATGTAGGATGCTGACACTGCAGATAGCAGCTTAACCCTTGCCAGCCCATACATTTACTAATTTTCTAAATAGATGTTCCATCAATTGATGAGATGGGGGGTTCTAAAAAATTTCCACCTGTGATTTTTTTTTATTTCTCTATTTCTCTCTTAATTCTGTCAAAATTTTGTTTGATGTAGTGTCAACTCTGTTATAAATGTTTTCACACTTGCCATTATTATGTCTTTCTGATCCTTTTATTATTTAAAAAAAATCCTTTTTATCTGGATGTTAATTTTTATCCCTGGTAATACTGTTTGTTTTGAAATCACTTTACCTGATATTAACCAAGAGTCTCTCCAGTCTTCCTAGGCTTAAAGTTTGCACGGTATAACTTTCAACCTATGTCTTGATATTTAAAGTGAATGTTTTATAGTTGGGTCTTTTTCAATTAATCATCCTAAAAAACCCTGCCTTTTAATTAGAATTATTTATCCATTTCCATTTAATATAATTATTAATATGATTAGATGTGTGGCTGCCATTTTATGATTTTATTTTCTTGGATTTCCCTTTTGTTATTGTCACTCAGTGTTTTCTGTTGGCAGTGAATAATTTTGAGAATTCTATTTTAATCTGTCAGAATTTTTCTGTACTTACTATTTTAAGATTATGTCAGAGGTCAGCAAAGTTTTTCTATCAATTGTCATAATCTAAATAATTTATATCAAATTATTAATATAAGTGTAAGAAACTTGAAACCATATGATTTCATTTACCAACACTATTACTTACATTATAACAATTTTATGTGTTACATCTATATATGTGGGTACCTCACAACTCCATGGAATTGAAAAATAAGTTTATTTGGGGGCAAAAATATTTTGAAATCCTATCATAGTTGTTTCATAATATGCATTTTTCATGATTTTTCATAGATACAACTCTAAGACCATGTTATTCCTTTCCTTTCTCCATCCCTTCCCCTCCTTGCACCCTCCTTCTTCATTCCTTGTTTTCTTCTTTCCTTTCTGCCTTTCTCTCTCTCTCTCTCTCTTTCTTTGTGTGTGTGTGTGTGTGTGTGTGTGTCTCCTCCTTTTTTAGTTTTTGAGATAACATTTTTAATTAACATTACAGTGAAGGCTTAATGTTCCACTAAATAAAGAGTTCAACAAGTAAAAAGACACTAGTTCAGCAGAAATGTAGTTAAGGGCTATAATTAATAATCAAAGGAGTTTGCAAAAAACACACAAAAAAAACTAATAGCCTTTATATACACAAACAAATGCCTGAAAAAGAACTTGTAATATCAGTACCATTCACAATAGCTACAAAAATCTATAAATACCTGGGGATAAATTTAATCAACAATGTGAAAAATCTGTACAATGAAAATTATGAAACATTAAAGAAAGAAATAGAAGACACCAAAAATGGAAAAATCTTCCATGTTTCTGGATTCAAAGAATTAATATCATCAAAAATGTCATTACTACCCAAAATAATATATAGAGATTCATTGTGATCCCAATCAAAATACCAACATAATTCTTCTCAGATATAAAAAAGATGTTAAAATTCATATGGAAACATAAGAGACCACAAATAGCTAGAGCAGTCTTAAACAACAAAAACAAAGCCTGAAGCATCATAATACCATATTTCAAGACATACTATAGGACCGTTATAATGAAAACAGCTTGATTCTGGCACAAAAATAGACATGTTGACCAATGGAACAGAATAGAAACCAGAAATCAATCCACACATCTACAACCAACTAATCTTTGATAAACAACCTAAAATCAATCCCTGAAGAAAGGACAGTCTCTTCAAAAATGGTGTTGGGAAAATCAGATCTATGTACACAAAAATGTGAAACAAGACCCCTACATACACCTTATAAAAAATAACTCATAATAGATCAAGGATCTAAATCTACAACTTGATACCATCAAATTACTAGAGGAAAACATCAGGGAAACTCTGCAAGAGTTTAGGTAGACTTCTTGGAAAAGATCCCAGAAGCACAGGCAATCAAAGCAAAAATAGACAATTGGATTATATCAAGCTAAGAAGCTTCTTCACTGCAAAGGGGACATTCAACAAAGTGAAGAGGCAACCAACAAATTGGGAGAAAATATAAACTATGCAACTGATAAAGGATTAATATTCAGAATCTATAAAGAGTAAAGAAGCAAAATAGCAACAAACAATCCAGTTAAGAAATGGGCAGGTAGCTGGTGCTGTGGTATAGTAGGTTAAGCCTCTGCCTGTAGTGCCTCCGTCCTATATGGGCACCAGTTCATGTCCTACCTGCTCTTCTTCCAATCCAGCTATATGCCTGGGAGAGCAGTGGAAGATGGCCCAAGTGCTTGGACACCTGCACCCATGTGGGAGACCCAGAAGAAGCCTATCCTGGCTTTGTATAGGCTCAGCTCCAGTAATTGTGACCATTGGAGTGTGAACCAATGATTGGAAGACCTCTCTCTCCCTCTTTGTCTCTCTCTCTCTATCCCTGTGTGTGTGTGTGTGTGTGTCCCTCTTTCTGTTTGTAACTATGCTTCTCAAATACGTAAACAAATCTTAAACAAAAAAACAAAATGGCCAGAAGACATGAACATGCACTTTTCAAAGAATGAAATACAAGTGGCCAACAGACACAGGATAAAATGCTAAGAATCACTAGACATCAGGGAAATTCAAATTAAAACCACACTGAGGTCTCACCTCACCCCAGTCAAAATGACTATCATCAGAAAATCAAAAACAGTAAATGCTGGCAAGGATGTAGAGGAAAAGGTACACTGCTGATAGGAATGTGAACTAGTACAACCGTTATGGAAGACAGTATGGAGATTCCTCAGAATCTCAAAATAGATTTACCATTAAACCCAGCCATCCCACTCCTGGGAATTTACCCAAATGACATGTAATCAGCATAAGAAACCCCATGTTTATTGCAGCCAAATTCACAGTAGCTAAGATATGGAATCAACCCAGATGTCCATTAACTGATGACTGGATAAAGAAAATGAGGCATGGTATATATACAGTATGGAATACTACTCAGCTGCCAAAAAAAGAACACAGTTCTGTCTTTTGCAACAAAATGAATGAAACTAGAAATCATTAAATGTAGTGAAATAAGACAGTTCCCAAAAGACAACTATCATGTTTTCTCTGATATGTGATAGTTAATGTAGAATATAAAAATGTTTAGAAGGGTCCAGTGCTGTGGCATAGCTGGGAAAGGCACTGCCTGTGTTTCCAGCATCCCATATGGGCACTAGTTTGAGTCCCAGCTTCTCTTCTGATCCAGCTCTCTGTATGGCCTGGGAAAGCAGTGGAAGATAGCACAAGTTCTTGAGCCCTGCACCCATGTGGGAGACCTGGAAGAAGCTCCTGGCTCCTGGCTTCAGATAGGCTCAGCTCTCTCTCTCTCTCTCTCTCTCTCTCTCTCTGTGTGTGTGTGTGTGTGTGTGTGTCTCCCTCTTTATGTCTGTAACTATGCCCCTCTGTAACTCTGCCTTTCAAATAAAAAAAAAAATCTTGAAAAAATGTTTAGGAATGAAATAGACATCTTATAATTTAATTGTTGTTTTTAGCCCTTGTTTATACTCCTTGGAACTGTGATCTTTCTACTTTTTACTTGTTACATATTATGATTAATGGTGCATTAAGCCTATGATTGTAGAATCAGTTGAAATTATGTATTTACAAAAGTTTTTAAAAAAGGAAGGAATAAAGGGGTTTAAGAGAGGAAAGAAGAGGGGTCGTGGAAAGAAGGTTATTTAAGAATAGTGCTTATGAGATACATGAAATCTGTTCTCTTTATATCAATTAAAAATAAGAAAAAGAAAAGATGACTATATCATCCATATATAATAAATTTTAGAATAATCACAGATGATTAAAACTATAGCAGTATAACATTCTTAACCATTGGTTTGACAAAGATATAAAGCAAAGTTTGACAAAACTACATTTGCAGCAATACTGATAGGTGAAATATTTTTTGCACCAAACTTCTCTCTCTCTCTCTCTTTTTTTTTTTTTTTTTTTTTTGACAGGCAGAGTTAGTGAGAGAGAGAGACAGAGAGAAGAGAGAAAGGTCTTCCTTTTTCCATTGGTTCACCCCCTAAATGGCCGCTATGGCCGGCGTGCTGCACCAATCCAAAGCCAGGAGCCAGGTGCTTCCTCCTGGTCTCCCATGTGGGTGCAGGGCCCAAGCACCTGGGCCATCTTCCACTGCCTTCCCGGGCCACAGCAGAGAACTGGACTGGAAGAGGAGCAACCGGGACAGAATCCAGCGTCCCGACCGGGACTAGAACCCAGGGTGCCGGCACCGCAGGCGGAGGATTAGCTTAGTGAGCCGCGGCGCTGGCAACCAAACTTCTCTCTTAATTCCATTTTCTGTGAACTTTTTGAAGATACCCTCATGCATTATAAACCCCATATCACAAAGTTTTAATATTTGCTTTAACATAAATAAAATGTTATTTGCTTTAATATAAATGAAATGGGTACCTTGAAGTATTTTGGGGGAAAATTTTTTTTTTCATTTACTCAGCTATTTACCATTCCTGTTGTTCTCACTCTTGGTTGAAGATTCACATTTGCTGATGAGAATGAAAAATTGTGCAATCACTGCGGAAAATAATTGGTGGTTCCTCAAGAAGTTAAAATAAAATTGTCATATGATCCATGACTGCCACTTCTAAATACATACTCAATTAAAAACAGCATCAGATACTTGTACAGTCATGTTCAGAGCAGCATTATTCACAATAGGCAAAGGGTGGAAGCAAGACAAGTATACATTAACAGATGAATAGATAACAGTATGTGGTACAGGTAGGGCATCTATCATCCAAAACACTTGGGAGCAGAAGTGTTTAGGGTTTCATGCTTTTTAATATTTTGAAATATTTGCACATATATGAGGAGATATCTTGAGAATGAGACCCAAATTTAAACACAAAATTCATTTATGTTTTGTTTATATCTTATACACATAACCTGAAGATAATTTTATACAATATTTTTAGTGTGTCTGCATTTTGGCGGTGACCTGTCACATGAAGTCAAGTGTGGAATCTTCCATTTATGGTGTCATGTCGTACACGTGATTTTGGCTTTTGGAGCATTTTGAATTTCAGAGTTTCAGGTTAAAAGAGCTCTACCTGTATAGCAATTGGGTATTATTTAGCCTTTAGAAGGAGGGAAGTTTTAACATAATGCTGTGACACAAGTGAATCTGGAAGTAGGTCTTGCCTCAGTAAAATAAGCCAGACACAGAAGGGCAGATGTTTTAGCCTAGTTATATGAAATGTGTAGAAATCAAATTCGTTGAGACAGAAGAATGAATGGTTAACAGAGAATAAGCATACAGAGGTAATGGACGATTAGTGTTTAACGGGTATAGTGGTTCAGTGGGAAAGATGAAAGATTTATGGAGATGGACGGTAAGGATGGTTGCACAACATGATTGCACCAAATGCCACAGAACCACCAATAAGGAAAAAAAGAATAAAAGTAGACATAGAAAAGTTAAGTAGAATAATCTGTAAGGAAAGCTAAGGTAAGAAAACTGAAATATTTTCAAACACCTCTTTTTCTACAACTTTTGCCTTTATTTATTCAGGGTTTGCAAGGACCCCCTGGAAATACAGGAGATAAAGGAGTTGCAGGAGAACCAGTAAGTTTACCTTTATGCTTTTCAGATTCTGTTTTTCTCATAATGTACACTTATCTTTGTACTATTTTTAAGCCTAGTTATGCTATGACTGATGTTTTAAGAACAGTGGTTATCATAGGCACTGTAGATAATTTGTATAAAATGAATATTTTGCTATAATGAAGTTTTTAGTGCTTTTCTGATTTCACATAATCAAATTAGGTGCTGCTTTTCTGGAAAATGAACATATTCCTATTTTCAGCAAAGAAAACTCTATTTTACTGACTCTCAGAAATTCCTTTTCTGAAGCTGGATACTTTCTCTCTCTCTCTCTCTCTCTCACACACACACACACACACACACACATCTCTATAATAAAAGACCAACTCTATAATAAAAGACTTTACAGACTGTACATGTGATAGGCCCAAAGCATGCAAGTATTACAGAGATGCTGTTACATCAACAACACAAAATGTTACATCACAATTTAATAAATATAATTCAGTTACAGAATTTTCATTAAAAACAGACTTCGAGAAGCAAAGACCTTATCACATCTACTTTCTTACAATTTATTCTTTATTGCCAGAGAAGTCATGTTTCTAGTTCGTATTGTCAGATGTAATACGTGGTAATGTGCTTCTCAGATTTGCAATATGATATAGTCTTTCAAACCATCAGGCTGATTTTATCATCCGTTGACAAAAAGTTTTACAGGTGGCCTTTGCATATTTCACTTAGATAGTACCAAATGGAAAGTACTCAACAGTCAATGAGCTATTCTTACCAAACTGATTAATTTCCTCCTTTATCTACTTAACCTAGGATAAATGCTTTCCAAATAATAAGATTTGACAATATGTATAATTATTCTAACTAAAGACCCTTAGATAATGGTGTTGCTTTCATCCAACTAAGTTTTTCACTCTTTTCTCCCTATTTTGTATAACTACCTGCCTTCACAATCTGACACTAATTTGATCTAAAATAGTACAATGTGGGGAGCAAACCGGACTAGACTGAGTTACTGGAATTAAGACTTATTCTATGCATCTGCTCTCCCACAATATGGCGCTGGGAGAGAAGTAAACAGCTTCTGCACAGCTGCCTCCAGTTCAACCAATAAACTGTAGGACTTGCTCCTGATTGGAGGAGAGCAGCGTACTCGGCGTGTGGGCAGCCGAGTTGGGATTGGCGGAGGAGGACTATAAAGGAGGAGAGAGACGGCATGCACCGGGAACATCTAAGGGGAACATCTAAGGGAACACCTGTGCAGCCCCCCGAGAAAGCCGGCCGGTGGAGTGCCGCTCCCCTGCGGAAGTGGGGAATGTGGCCAGGGGGAACTGCCCTTCCACGGAGGTGGAAGGGATAGTAGCCAACCCGGGAAGAACCAGCAGCAAACCCGGGGAGGGCCGAGCAGACGAAAGAACAGCGCAGGGTCCTGTGTCGTTCCTCCACGAAGAGGGGGAGCGACATAATGGTGCCGTGACTCGGATATGAAGCCTAAGCAGGGTTTGGTGTCGTTCCTCCACGAAGAGGGGGAGCGACAGTACAACTCCCCATAGTACTATTTACTTAACTAGCTATCTCTTCTTAAAAAGTCTGTAAATTCCTAAAGTCAGAGATTATTTATTTTTACTTTTGTAATCCCCTTTTATGGCATTATAGCTGCATATTAAATCCACTTGATGTGTGTGTGTGTTAAACTGAATTCATAAAAGGTCATGTACCCAAAGGCATAATTGTTCAGCTTGTATATAACATTACATGAAGTGAAAGGAGGTGAAAATTAATTGAGTTTTAGAAGACAAGTAAGGGTAAGTGTGTCAGTAGAATTATGGCAACAGCAGAGAGTATCTTAGGATTTACACAAGAAAAGATTTTAAAGACTTGTTACTGTAGCCTTAAATGACTAAATGGCTTAACAGCACCTAAAAATTGAAATGCAAGTCACTCAGGGGGTTCATAAATAGAATCTAAATCAAATTATAAAGGATACAGTGGACATGGTATGTGTTTGAGCTGCCTTGCCTAAACATGTGAAGGAAAAGAAGAAAATTGATCAAGTGAAAGGCACAAGATACATTAAAACATACAAGTGTTTATAATTTTAGAATATAAAAGGACTATAGCTTTTCTGTAGCCAAGATTGACAACTGGTTTGCTTATTATGGTACAAGCATTTGTAATGAATAGGTGAACATTGACTCATTCAATGGCAAATATTTATTAAGAATCTACACTTAGAGTCAGAGATTAGTGGAAGGGGTGATACTTAAACTCCTTGCCCAAATCAAGATGATACCTTCATAGTGTAGAGGCCAGGGACTCGTAGGGCAACTTATTCTTGGAAATCAGCACCATGATATCAGGCTACAGGATTGGCCCAACCATCCTCAACAACTGGCCTATTTAAGGGCAAAGTGCTACTAGATGGCAGAAGGAAGACCCTGGAGATGATTATCTGCACCTGGATGTAATGGATGACCATTTTCTCAACATCACTATGGTTCCCCTGAAAGTAGCTGGGCCAGAACTCTTTTTCTTTTTAAATATTTATTTTTATTTTATTTGAAAGGCAGAGTTATAGAGAGGCAGAGGCAGAGAGAGAGATCTTCCACCCACTGGTTGACTCCCCAGATGGCCACAATGGCCAGAACTGCACCAATCCAAAGCCAGGAGATTTTTCTGGGTCTCCCACATAGGTGCAGGGGCCCAAGGACTTGAGCCATCTTCCACTGCTTTCCCAGGCCATAGCAGATAGCTGGATCAGAAGTGGAGCAGCCAGGACTTGAATCAGAACCCATATAGGATACTGGCACTGGAGGAAGTGGCTTTTTCCACTACACCACAGCACCAGTCCCCATAACCCTATCTTTGACATATACATGGTAATGTCCAGGACAGAATAGTGAGTAAAGCCAATGGCTGTAACAGGAGTCACTTGATACACCTTTCATCTTGAGGCCATCAAGACAGGGGCTTTTATTAAGGACACTGGGGAGAATGGGATGAAGGTTGACCTTGCCATCAAACCAGTAACTAAGGTTGAACATTTGGCACCAGGAGCAAGTAGATATTACATTAGTTATGACAGTGGAACCTGTCTGTGGCCGTATCACCCTGAACATGAACATGCCTGATCTTGTCTGATCTCAGAGAAGCTAAGTAGGGTCAGGCCGTGGATGGGAGACAGTGGAACCTGGAAAGGCATATTGAATACTATGAAAATTTTGAAAAGAATTTTCTGCTGTTTCTATTTTTGAAGAGCAAAGGAAGTTCTTATGTTTTTTTCTATTCATATCATTTGTGATTATTAAGCATGTTACAAGACTGGAACTTAAAAATAGAAGCTTGGGTGGAATGTCATACCATATTCTTGCATCTGAAACATTTATTTTTCACCCTTCTCTTTATATTTTATTCACAAAAACTATAAAAACACTGTAGGAATCCCATGCATTCTAAAATAAAAATATAAGTTAATCAAGGTGTTTTCTGTCAAAGCAGATCATTCACTGATTCCTTCCCACCCTTGGTTTTCTTAATTTCACTACCATTTCTTTTCTTCCCCTCCACCCAACATTCTTAAGGGAATTTAAAAAAATACTGACATGTTAGCTCTGAGTAGAAAAGAGTAGTACCGCCTCTATTTGGAAATAATAATGGGTTGAATTCTGAATCTGCCCTTTTCTAGCTAATTCTCCTTAGCAAAGCACCTATCCTATTTTTGTGCTTCTGTTAACTTCTTGGCTTAGGAAAGGTTTTTGTATTTAATCAAATCAAACAACACAAGGCTTAGAGAAATGACACATATTCATATATTCTAATATATTTCTGAAACAATGATAGTGGATTACCATCTGTTTAGGAGCAAAATAATAACTTATTTCATGTGCAGGCTCTTGTGAGTATACTAAGTCTTAAAAATTACTCAGCAATATGTTTTAACATCAAATTGAAGCAGTTAATATCTTGATTTTGTGATTTTTACCATAATGATTGTACAAATGATTAACACTTGTCTGTAGGTGACAAACAATTTACTGTTCAGGAAGGAAAAAGAGATTTTGAAATCAGAGATGACCCCCTAAAATTTATACAAAAAAGTCCCCCAGAAGTGCTATCGGGGGTGCCGCATATGCTACCGGAATTTGGGGTGTCATGATTTCACCATATGCTTACTAATAAATCCCCGACATTAATAAGCCCAAGAGGGTTCTTGCCTAATATTTAGAGAAGAATTCTAAATACCAGCACCAATAAATGAGGCAGCATGGTACATTTTAGGCTTTTATTTAGTGTGAAAGGTGCGTAGGAAAGTAAGGGCTTTAGTTCAGTTTAAGGAGAGGGGAAAATCTGGAAACTAGGGTAGCATCCATACCAAGCAGAGAGCAGACCAAAAGCCATGTGCAGCAAGTGCCTTGAGCTGCTATCCACCACTTATCACCAGCAGCAAAACAGAGGCAGAGAGCCTTTTGAAATGTTCCTTGCCTTTTTATTTATTTTCCACAAGGGAGTGGCTTGTGGGCAGGTGGGCGCTCAGGTATGGTCAGGTAGAGTCTGATGTCACATGGAGGCATGGTGAGGGTATCGAGGTTACACAGGATCGTGGTGAAGGCGTGGTCTTCCAGCTCACAAACCTAATCAATTTTAACCTGTATGCCTGCCTACTTCAATTTAACTTGTCTATTTCAGAAACAACATAAAAAGTAAATACATGCAGTACATGCTGTTACTCTAGAACTGTGACCAGAGTGGATAGAGAATCCAGAACAGGGCTTTTTGTCTCCTATTTTACCTTCAGTTGCATAGTTTTCTTAGCTTGCTCCCTATCACTTATTTTTTTCTTAACATTACTGAGTCCTAGATCAATTTCCATCTGATTGTTTTTGGGGATAGTGGCCATTCTCTGGGGCACAGGTACAGAAGATTCCATCCTAGGAAGCTTTCTTGACTCTTCAATCTGATTCTCTTTTTCCATCTTGGCATAATAACTGTGTCTTTTAAAAAAAAAAGTCTTCACTGGAAATGTGGTACTAAGCATGGAGTTCTCAGTCTGGCAATAGAAGTAGACATTACTTAAATAATTGCAGACATAGGTGGACAAATGCAAACTGAGATAAATAGTATCTGTAAGTAATCCATTCCAGGACTTCTATCTAATACCAAATTCCCCAGATGCTGAAGTCCCTTATATAACACATACTCCCATACACTTTAATCACCTTTAGATCACTTCTAACACCTAATGCAGTGTCACAAGACTCTATGTGAATAGTTGATACACCCTATGACTTAGGGAAAAATGGCAAGTGGATGCTCAGTGTGCAACTTAATTTTTTTTTCAGTCTGTGGCTGTTCATTCCCATAGATATGGAGCTGCAAAAACAAAGGACCAACAATGTAGGAGGAATTTCATTCTAAAAGGGCCTACTATGGAGATGGCTGTCATAATCTGAGGCTTAGGGAAAGTTTCCATGAGCAGAGCCCTTTGTGATGTAACCTGAAGGGTGAATGGCAGTTACCTGGGCAATGAAAAGGGAAGGTCATTTCTGAGAGAAGGCACGAGCTGGAAGGAAGCACCACATATTCATCTGAAGAACTAAATGAAGGCCAGCATGGCTCTCAGGCTCAGTTAGGGAGGAAGTGTAAGATGAGGGAACAAACGGGGGCAGGTAGCAGAACAGACGCAGCTTGATGAGCTTTATTCCCAAGGTTTTGTATTTTGGGGGGCCAGCGCTATGGTGCAGCGGGTTAATACCATGGCCTGAGGCACTGGCATCCCAGATGGGTGCCAGTTCGAGACCCGGCTGCTCTACTTCCAATCCAGCTCTCTGCTGTGGCCTGGGAAAGCAGTAGAAGATGGCCCAAGTGCTTGGGCCCCTGCAGAAGCTCCTGGCTCATGGCTTCGGATCAGTGCAGCTCCGGCCATTGCGCCAGTTGGGGAGTGAAACAGTGGATGGAAGACCTCTCTCTCTCTCTCTCTCTCTCTCTCTCTGCCTCTCCTCTCTCTGTGTAACTCTGACTTTCAAATAAATAAATAAATCTTTTATTAAAAAAAGGTTTTGTATTTTTATCCTAGAAACCAATGGATGTTGATGGAGGGGTAGGGCTAGTTTTATGATGACATTACTGTTTTGTAAATGTCACTCAAACCACAAGAACAGCTCCCTGTTGCAGTAATTTGAGTGACATATAGTGGAACCCTTTTCATTAGCAGAGAAAAAAAAGGTGGACAGATGAAAAGATTGAAAAGGGCATAAAATCATGGGAGATAGAGATCCTGTGTCTGAAGGATAAATCCTAACCTTCTGGCTTGTCATGGTAAAGAGAGGATGCCACCATTCACTGAAACTGGGGAAGCCAATAGAAAACTAAGTTTGTGAATGAAAGTCTGAAGATTAAGTTTAGTTACATTGAATTTGGAGTGCCTCTAAGAAGTGTGAATTTGGCAGTTGGATTCAGAGCAGAAAAAGTGCTCTGAAGTGAAGAATATTGGACTTGTTGCCTGTGGAGAGAATATAGAAGTGGGGAAAGAAAAGGATCTGTCAAAAGACAAAATTACAGCTAATTTAGTTTAGAGATCTTAATTGGTTTATTTGCAATTCTAGAATTAGGCAACAGTTCATTCCAAAAGTAGGATTAAGTGTTCTAATGAGCTAAGCCGAAGAGGTTGGTTTTATATACAGAGAAAGTCTTGAAGAAAGCAGACACAGCAAAAAATGGATTGGTCATTTCATAGTTATTTTTCTTACAAGGCGGTGATGGGGAGATAAAACAATGAAAAATAAGTGATTAACCTCAGATTACTTCTTTGTAAGGATTAAAGCATAAGGAACTTCGTTATGACAATTGTAATCTGTGTTTAAGGAATCTAGTTGTTTCTCTCTCCTGATTTCTCAGGTCAGATAAAAATTTAGTTTTAGTTTGCTGACTTGGAATATTAGTATGAGTGACTCCATTTTGATTTTTGGTCTGGTCCAGTGGAGCCTAGAGTAAAAACTTATTCCAAAACAATGGACTTCCGTAATTTTTAGTTACAGGTCAAACACTGAGGGTTGAAGAATTTCAACATTTAAAAATGTTGGTAGAATGGGATGAAACTGCAGAGGAAGCTGAAAGAGATAACAAAATTGGGATACATAAATCAAAAGAGTTTTGGTTCTAACCTTAACCTACCTTAAAATATTCATGACAAGCTTAGATTCCTTTAGAAGTGTGTGAGTGTTAAAAGGGGTAGACAGACTATAGCCTTTAGTCCAGTCACCTGCTGATGTAAGACAAGTTTCACTGAAACACAGCCACACCATTCACTTAAGAATATGCACAGCTGCTTTTATGCTACAGCAGCAAAGTTGAATAGTTGCTTATAGAGACCATGTGACCCAGAAGCCTAAAATGCTTACTGGCCATGTAAGAAAAAATTTGATTACCCCAATCTAGATTTCAGACATATATACAAAAAAAAAAAAAAGAAAGAAAGAAAGAAACAAAATCAACAAAAGACTGACACAAACAATATCCTTGGGTTTATACAGCATTCAACTTACAAAGCTGTTCACTGTGACCCTTGTTAATCTAAAACAGCAATCAGATATTTTCCAAAGAATGATGATACTTACTTGGGAAGAGCAGAGCATTACAATAGGAGTACGTACGCTGTAGAAAACTATGGGTGTATTCAAAGAGATTGAGGCACGAGGAAGTTTTAGTGTCAAAAAAATGAGAAGGATTACATCAGATATTTTGAAACACTAATCGGGCCAAAATGACTAATAACCAGGATGGTACCAGTCCAGTGTTGAAAAGACATACAGTTGCTGTTCTCCTGCCCTTATAAAAGTACTTTTAGTGTAAGGCTGCAACGGCCTCTGTGCAAACTTTGGTTCCGGCAGTCTTTTGTGGTAATTATTTTAGGCAGTCATTCATAAGAATCCTTAATAACCTCCTGGCTTTATTTATTTTTTTCTAAGGTTGACAAAGGTGACCCCCATATTTATTATGACAAATTCTGTATTCCTTTCACACCCTCGGTAAAAGTAAAATGGTGTGGTCCCATCCTTTCTTCCTCCTTTATTTCCTTTCTGCTCAGAAACCTTGAGATAAAAAAAGTCTCCCTACCTGAATAAATATTATTGATACATATTAGTGTTGTTGTTGAAAACTACCTTTAAAAGTAGTGATAAGGTGAATACTACACTCTTAAAAATTAATTCTCCTTAACATTGTTTTATGATATCCCCTATAACTAAAAATATTATTTTCTACATACTGTTTCTTAGTTAAGTACCAAAAGTCACTTCCATTTATCTCAAATGATAATTAACCAAATTATCAGATTTACTGTTTGATAAAATTCACTCTGTTCCCATATTAAATTATTTATGACTTGACAAAATAACAGCATCTAATATATCTGCTGTAATTTTAGTGTGTTCATCCAAAAGTTACATGTAACAATCCTAATCCCTAAAGTGATGATATTGGGAAGTGGGATATTTGGGAAGTGATTAAATTGTCATCAGAACTGTGCCTTCACAATAAGGATGAGTGCCCTTAAAAAGAGACCCCAGCAAGCATGTTCACCTCTTCTACCATGTGAATGCACAACCATAAGGCAGCAACTATGAACTAGACAATGGCCCTCACTAAACACCGAATCTGCCAGCACCTGGGCCTCATACTTCTCATCCTCAAGAAACATCAGAAATAAATTAGAAACTTGAATTGGCTAAAACAATGGTTTCAAAAAGAAATTGAATAAACAAATTAAAAGAAATAGCTATTGGGCCGGCGCCGCGGCTCACTAGGCTAATCCTCCGCCTAGCGGCGCCGGCACACCGGGTTCTAGTCCCGGTTGGGGCGCCGGATTCTGTCCCGGTTGCCCCTCTTCCAGGGCCAGCCCTTTGCTGTGGCCAGGGAGTGCAGTGGAGGATGGCCCAGGTGCTTGGGCCCTGCACCCCATGGGAGACCAGGAAAAGCACCTGGCTCCTGGCTCCTGCCATCGGATCAGCGCAGTGCGCCGGCCGCAGCGCGCCGGCCGCGGCGGCCATTGGAGGGTGAACCATCGGCAAAGGAAGACCTTTCTCTCTGTCTCTCTCTCTCACTGTCCACTCTGCCTGTCAAAAAAAAAAAAAAAAAAAAAAAAAAAAGAAATAGCTATTAAGCCACAAATATTCACAGAGGAACTTTTTTTTTTTAAGATTTTATTTATTTATTTGAAAGTTAGAGCTACAGATGGTGAGAAGGCGAGACAGAGAGAAAGGTCTTGGGTCCGCTGGTTCACTCCCCCAAATAGCCACAACGGCCAGAGCTGTGCTAATCCGAAGTCAGGAGCCGGGCGCTTCCTCCAGTCTCCCACTCTGGTGCAGGGGCCCAAGGACTTGGGACATCTTCCACTACTTTCCCAGGCCACAGCAGAGAACCAGAATGAAAGAGGAGCAGCCGGGACTCAAACCGGCGCCCATATGGGATACCAGTGCCACAGGCAGAGGATTAATCTACTGTGCCACAACGCCGGCCCCTTAGGTACATTTTGAAAACAATACGACAGATGATAAATCAATCTATCAATTGGTAGTTCTGATAAATCAATTCATACATAATGAGTATGTAGGACAAATGCAAACTTTAAAGATAATCTTTAATTTCTAAACCAACACTTTTCGCAGCACTGCAGCTCACTTGGCCAATCCTCCACCTGCAGCACTGGCACCCAGGGTTCTAGTCCCAGTTGGGGCGCCGGTTCTAGTCCCAGTTGGGGCGCCAGTTCTGTCCCGGTCGCTCCTCTTCCAGTCCATCTCTCTGCTGTGGCCCAGGAAGGCAGTGGAGGATGGCCCAAGTGCTTGGGTCCTGCACCAGAGTGGGAGACTGGAGGAAGCGCCCGGCTCCTGACTTCGGATTAGCACAGCTCTGGCCATTGTGGCTATTTGGGGGAGTGAACCAGCGGACCCAAGACCTTTCTGACACAGAGGAACCTTAAATGCATATTGCTAAGTGAAAGAAGCTGACCCAAAAAGGCCACAAACTATGTAATTCCAATTACATAAATTCTGGAAAAGGCAAAACCATTGTGGCAGTAAAATGATCATATATTATCCTTTTTTAAAATGCTATTTTGTTTTTCACATATTTTCCAGAATATTGAATAGATATATGACTACTGTACCCTTTAAATAAGATATCTTGTGAACATCCTCAGCACAGTATTTGATATTATGTAATTACTAGCTGGCTTCTTGGTAAATGTTTGTCTAAAGGCACTAGAGAATAAAATAATGAATAGTACTCCTTTCTTTCCTTTTCTTTGGATTCCAAGCATAGTTCGATTTATCCACACACACACAAAAATAGATGAATCAACTAAAGTTATAATTTACTTAAGGTAATATACTCATAAGTAAATTAATATGTATTAAATGTCATGAATTTCCTATTTAAATATATATTTTTTGAAATTGAGTAAACTTTGATTCTCATACCTTAAATTTTAATATAGGGACCACGAGGACTTCAAGGCGATGCTGGGCCACCTGGAGAAATGGGTGTTGAGGTAATATTTTTATAGTTCTTTCTTGTTCTCCAATGTCTAATACATTTTTGTAAGACTGTTAAATTAACATAGTAGATATATATTGTAAAGAACAATTCTGGCCGGTGCCGTGGCTCAATAGGCTAATCCTCCACCTAGCGGCGCCAGTACACTGGGTTCTAGTCCCTGTCAGGGCGCCGGATTCTGTCCCGGTTGCCCCTCTTCCAGGCCAGCTCTCTGCTGTGGCCCGGGAGTGCAGTGGAGGATGGCCCAAGTCCTTGGGCCCTGCACCCCATGGGAGACCAGGATAAGTACCTGGCTCCTGTCTTCGGATCAGCGCGGTGCGCCAGCCGCAGCGCGCCAGCCGCGGCGGCCATTGGAAAGTGAACCAACAGCAAAAGGAAGACCTTTCTCTCTGTCTCTCTCTCTCGCTGTCCACTCTGCCTGTCAAAAAAAAGAAAAACAATTCTATAGTATTTGGTTTCATATTCAAAAAATAAAACCTGGGGCCATCATTCTGGCTCACAGGGTTAAGCTGTTGCCTACAACACCAGCATCACATATAAGAGCAACTGTTCGAGTCCTGGCCACTCCACTTCATAGCCAGCTCTCTGCTAATGTGCTTGAGAAAGCAACAGATGATGACCCAAATCCTTGTGTTCCTGCAACCTACCTGAGAGAGCTGTATGGACTTCCAAGTTCTTGGTTTCGTCCTGGCCCTGCCCCAGCCATTGTGGCTATTTGGGGAGTAAACCAGCAGATGAAAGATCCCTCTATCTCTCTCTAACTCTTCCTCATAAACAAATAAATCTTTTTTTTTTTTAAAAAAAGCAAAACAAAATACAACCTAAAATTCCATTAAAACCAAAAATTAGGGTGGACATTTGGCATAGCAGTTAAGACACGTCTTGGGACATCTGCAACCCATATGAGAATGTCTGTGTTCCCAACAGTACTTATGTGCCTTACCATATTAATGGATTCTCAGAATGATTCTTAGTTAGGGGCAATCATGCCCATCTTACAGATGAGGAAACTAAGGTTAAATAACTAACTCAAGGGCAATAGCCAGTGGTAATAGAAGTAGTAGTAGTAGTAGTAGTAGTAGTAGTAGAGCCTGGATTTAAACTTAGGCAGTCTGTCTCCCGAACCCATGCTTTTAGCCAGCCACTGTACCTCTCAGCATGTAATGATGCTACTTAATGAAAGAGTAATTATTTCCAGCAGTGCTCATCTGGAATCAGAAATGGCAAAGACAGTTTAAAGCACTGATTCCAGACTGGTTTCACAAAACAGCTACCACAGAAATCCAAAGATAAAAGGCTGAGAAAGGAATAAAAGAGGCCAAAAGGGGAAGAAGTCCAAAGAGTGTTGGCGTTTTCTCTCAAGAGCATTAATCTTAGAGATAGTAAATGCCATCATTTCCGAGGCAGACCAGAGAAACCGAGGCAGTCTTGCTTCAGGGTCCTTTCTCTTAAGTACAGCTCTGTGTTGCCCTTTAACAGTGTAGGGGTTACAGAGGTAAACAACAGAGAAAAAAAAAGAAAAGGTAACAACTATTTAAAGCTGAACATAGTGAAAGGGAGATCATAAGAGGGAGCTAAACTTTTGGCAAGAAATGATAGGAGAATACTAACTGGGATACAGAAGTTCCCAGTTAGAGGACCACAACAAGTAAACATCTAAGACCAAAAAAACCCACAAAAATTAATTCACAGAGTAATTGCCTCTGAAGGTTAGGGCGGGGCCTTTTCATTATAGGCCCATCTTGCTCTGTTGTGTGTATTTATTTTGACGAAAACAAGGTGTATATGGAATGCAGAAGCTGTGTCAAACTGGAACACTGAACTTTGTGCCTTCTAAAGTATTTCAGAGTGATATCCAAGATTGTCCTCCAGGGATCAGAAATCCCTGAAACCCAGAAAGCAAACAAGAACCAGAGGGAAGAAGGGAGCTAGAGAGGAAGAAGGAGGAGTGATGAGAAAGGAGGGGAGGAAAAGAAGAGGAGTGTGGACGAGAGGGGGACACGGAGAACGTACTGAAAAACAAGATAAATGACCCTGGGAAACAAAAACAACTCAGTAGCAATTGTAGGAGCTCTGGGCCTGGAAATAGCCAAAGGCTGCTGTGTTTTCCAAATAAAAGAAATCAAAAGTATCTCAATAACTGGACCCAATCATGAAAGAAGGCTGGAAAAGAAGCTCAGTGTGTGCATGTGTGTGTGTGTGCGTGTGTGTGTAACTTTTTAATGTGAATAAATTCATCTTTTCCTTCTGTAAATTTTTTAATAACACCAGTAAGGAAAAAACGAATTTTTTAAGGGAAGTGGTTTTGAACAGAAAGGGATAGGAAGAGCAAAAGGTAAGGGAACAAAAAACTGTGAGCGTATGAGGGTAGGAAATTAGAAAAGGAACTAGGTGGTAGGTTGTTTTTGACCAGTACCTAAAAGTGAAAGGAATGGAATTAACTAGTGTTAAAGTCCTGAGTTTATGGACTGGTGCTGTAGCATAGTAGGTTAAGCCTCATAAAGGCAACAGTTGGAGTTCCTGCTGATTGCCTGAGAAAGCAGTAAAAGATGGCCCAAGTGCTTGGGCCTCTGCACCCACGTGGGAAACCTGGAGGAAGCTCCTGGCTTTGGATTGGCCCAGCTCCGGCCATTGCGACCATTTTGGGAGTGAACCAGCGAATGGAAGACCTCTCTCTCTGTCTTCCTCTCTCTGTCTGTGGCTCTGCCTCTCATATAAAGAAATAAATCTTTTAAAAAAATGTCCTGAGTTTAGGTGAAGTTGTTTTGACCATTTGTACTGTTAAAAGGTCTTCTGCCTTGACGTTTATAAAGGGGCAGCAAAGACCCTCTTTTGGACCCAGATTTCTTATCCCTGTGCTAAAATAAAATTCCTGCTGTCTTATGAGGTTGTTATTAACTTTGTCATGTGTCAAAACATTCTCTTGTAGGGACCTCCAGGTATTGAAGGAGAGCCTGGTCTGCAAGGCGATCCAGGTGCAAAGGTAACCTTCCTAACAAGTAAATGGAAGATGCTCTAAACTTTCACTACTGTATCCCCTACATTTGTCACTTTTTGGCAAGCATTTTCCCTCTGAAGTCTGGTGAATGCCAGCAGATAAAAATGGGAAGTGTCCTGGAATTCCTATCCTTTATGATAGGTCCTCCATAATTAGACAGCAAATTAGTAAAATACAGTTTCATCTTTCCCTTTGTTTCTTCAGGGAGATGTCGGACCTGCAGGGAGTGTTGGAGGAACTGGGGAACCAGGGTTACGGGTAAGTGCCTACTGGAAACCCTTTTTACAATTCTTTTATTTAATTCATTCACAAAATGCCCACAATGACAGAGGCTAGGCTAGAACCAAAGCTAGGAACAAGGATCTAGTCTCCTTTGCAGGTGGAAGGAATCCATTTGCTTGAGCCAACATCACTGCCTCCCTAGGTCTACATGAGGAGGATGGGAGAGTCAGGAGTCAAAGCTAGGAATCAAACCCAAGTACTCTGATGTGGGATGTGAATGTCTTAACTCTTAGACTAAATGTCCATTCCTGGAAACCCTTTTAATAATTCATAGATCTGCTTACGTCAGTGACTCAAAGCTTGTCAACTTAGATTGACGACATTAAAAACAAATGTAATAAACATTTTGGTGCATTATTTAAAATATTTGTCTTTATTTCATAATTTCAAAAACCACATGTCAAACACTGTTCATGTTCTAATTTAGTAGTATTTAGAGTCCTGACTTCATATGCCCTTCTCCAAATCAGGTGTACTCTGCTAACCCTTGCCAAAAATGTGGAAACCCTGTGATTGTCACTAATGATAGCATTAAGAAGAAATTCACAGACATCAAGGGTCAACTCTCAGGAAATTTCCTCACCTATAAAGATAGACAAAGGATTGAAATCTAATATATGTTTTTTAAAAAACTAGAATCATGCAAAGTTACTAAGATGCAAAGAAAAAATATAAATAGCTATAATTAGTTTAAAGAAATTATACTGATATGATAGCCTTTTATGATGAGGAGTTTTTTTTGCAAGAAAATAGAGTTAAAGATACTTTAAGAGGCATTGGTTCTCTAAAAGTCAGAGTTCTGCATCTTCTTTTTTTTTTCTTTCTTTTCATTTACCCTTTTTTTGGAGGAGTGGTGAGGCAGTTAGAGGGAGTGGGAGATATAAGTACTGAAACTGTTAGTGAAGGGAGAGGTGGGACAACTATGAGTAAGCACAAGTTAATTTACTTTGAAATTACTTACCTACCAAGAGAACCATTACTACTTTAAAAGCTCCATAAACCATGGCTCTGTATTTCTGTAAGTTCAGCTTCTTGATGGACCAGGACATTAATCTTTGCCTGTCCTCTATGAGAAAAAAAAAATGCAAAAGTTCTAAAAGTCTAATACAGCAATCATAACTGAATCACGTTGTATTAACTCATGTAAATTCAGCATAGAAGGTACTATAATTTTATGAGATGTGGTATTTACATTTCTTGAACTCAGAAATGTTAAGTCTAGCTGTATAAATTTTCAGAGCTACCAAGTGAATGAATGAATGAATATATATATATATATATATATATAGCACCTTTAAATATCAAAACCCTACTCATAATCTGGGACCACATTTTATTTGAATTTACAATGCTCTGACTCCCTAAATCATCTGCAGAGCTATTCAAAGCAAATTAAATCATGCTTGTTATACCATCAACTCTCCTTTAAAAATAAAGTAGAAGTCGAAACAAACACAAACCTGCTACTCTTTCTACTTTTTAGAGGCAAAAAATAAGCTAAATAGTGTAGCAAAAGACTTTATCTTATGGTTTCTGCTACAAAATAGGGTGAACCAGGAGCTCCTGGAGAAGAAGGTCTCCAAGGAAAAGATGGATTAAAGGTAAATTATACTTTTAATGTTATATGTAAAAAAGATGTTTTATGAAATCTATAATATATAAAACATTATTTTTGCATGCCAAACAAAAGTCTGCTTATTGTGAAGCATAATTATTTTGCTGCATTATTTTTTAAAAAATGTATTGGGTTACAGGGAACTCAAGGAGGCAGGGGTTTTCCAGGAGAGGATGGAGAAAAAGGAGATATGGGCTTACAAGGAACTCCAGGGCCCTTGGGTAAACCAGGTCACATGGGCCTTCCGGTAAGTCCTTCTGGGTTCATTTTCAAATACTCAGTGTTACTTGATGCCTCCCACCGACACACACACACACACCCTTATACAGCCAGTGGGTAATTGGAAGTGTGGAACTATGACTTGAAAGAAGGACAAAATGAAAGCCTTGGTTACTAGTCCTCCTAAGATTCAAATGTAAAGACACTTTTTTCATAAGTCACATAGACTTCTGTCATAAAGCATTTAAAAGGGAATGCTTTAGTAGAAGGTAGTCTGAGTCCTTGGGCCCTTGCACCAGCATGGGAGGCCCGGAGGAAGCTCCTGGCTCCTGGCTTCAGATCGGCACAGCTCCAGCCTTTGCAGCCATCTGGGGAGGGAACCAGTGGATGGAAGATATATCTCTCTCTCTCTCACTCTGCCTCTATCTCTCTGTAACTTTGCCTTTCAAATAAATAAATAAATAAATCTTTAATAAAAAAAAGGTGGGGGGATGCTTTTGGTTGTCCAAACCTTAATTTGGTTGAGCAATTTGGTTATTTATTCATAAAACTGACATTATTATTGTAGAGCAATATCCTAGCTTTAGAATGCAATTCTTTGCAAGCATAATATCTGATCAGTATCAGCTATCTGACCCTAAATTGTAGCATTACTGTAGTGGAAATTCTAAATGTATATTGAATAAACTCTCAGACCTCAAGGCAAATGGAAGGCATTAATAAATAATGAGCACAGCTCTTACTTGCTTTGGCTCTTCATTTACAGCATTTGTTATATCCTTCCAAATACAGCTTCTTTGGCCATCTTACTGTTTCATTTTACTGTTCCTTCTTTTCTTGTCTCATGTCTTTGAACATGGTTTGTCCCCAAGATTATCTATGTTTACTTATCTAAGTTTCCATGCCGTTAGAGGTAGTCTGCTATCTTGGACATCATCCCTTGTGACCCTAGCAAAAAGTGACCTCTCTCTTCCCTTAGGACTCAGTTCTTTGGAGATTGAAAATGAACCATGGTAGGTCTCTTTCCCTGGAGAGCCCAGCTTTTCAAAAGTTAATTCTCAGGGTGGGATTTTGGTAAAGCAGTTAGGACATTGCTTGTAGTGCCCACATTGCATATCAGAGTGCCTGATTGAGTCCCCCTTATACACTTCCTATCTAACTTCCTGCTGGTGCAAACCCTGGAAGGCAGCAGATGATGACTCAAGTGCTGGGATCCCTGCCACCCATGTGGAAGACCTGAATTGAGTTCCTGGCTCTCAGCTTCAGTCTGGCCCAGCCCATTTTTTGCAGGCATTTGAGAAGTGAGTCAGCAGATGGAGTTTCTCTCTCTCTGCCTTTCAAGTAAAAATGAAAATAAATAAATAAATAATTTTTAAGTCCTTAAATTAAACAGCAACAACAAAAGCTAATGCTGTCTTTACTTCTCGCCATAAACCCATGGGGTTTCAGAACGGACTAAGAAGTGAATCATGAATAAGTTCATCGTGCAGACAGACTGGGAAGAAAAATAGTGACTTAAACTATTTATTTATTTTATTTATATGAAAGAGAGAGATGTAGAGAGATCTCCTATCCACTGATTCACTCTCCAAATACTTGCAACAGCCAGGACTGGACTAGGCAGAGTCCAGGAGCCAGATTCACGATCCAGGCAGAAACCCAAGTATTTGAGTCATTAACTGTTGCCTCCCAGAGTGCGCATTAGCAGGAAGATGGAAAAAAAAGTTGCCCTGGGGATCAGGCCCAAGAACTCTGATAGGCAATGCAGCCAGCCCAAGTGGTGGCCCAACTGCTTCACCGAATACCCATCCCTGTGATACACAACCTTTGAGTCTTTATGCTGTATTTCTTCCTCTCTCTTCTAACTTCCAAATCATTGAATGTTTTCTCTATGACAGCCCCTGACCCAGTGGGCTCAATTAGGTTTGCAGAATTAAGAGGAAAACTCTTCCTAGACCAATACAACATATATCATAAATGAAGCATAAACAGGCATCTCACCATTCACATTTGCCCATGACTATAATCTCTATAGCAACCATTAAAATAATGCACTAATTCATATTTTCCCAAATGATAGATATTATTACCAGCATATTTCAAAAAGACATTTAAAGAATGTGGATGATGGCCGGCGCTGAGGCTCACTTGGCTAATCCTCCGCCTGCGGCACCAGCACCCCAGGTTATAGTCCTGGTTGAGGTGCCACATTCTGTCCTGCTTGCTCCTCTTCCAGTCCAACTCTCTCCTATGGCCTGGGAAGGCAGTGAAGGATGGTCCAACTGCTTGGGCCCTGCACCCACATGGGAGACCAGGAGGAAGCACCTGGCTCCTGGCTTTGGATCAGCGCAACATGCCGGCCATAGCAGTCATTTCGGGATGATGAACCAATGGAAAGGAAGACCTTTGTCTCTGTCTCTGTCTCTCTCTCACTGTCTAACTCTACCTGTTTAAAAAAAAGGAAAGAAAAAAGAATGTGGATGACGCAAATTGTCACCTGTGTTTAACCTTCAGCAAATTAAATCTTTCCCTCCAGTTTCAGAGTAACAATGAAGTGCCCCTTTCTCCTGTCTCACCCTCTCAACCCTGGAAAACTATGATGGATATTCTCCCCTGGCAAATACAAAGAATTAGGGAGCCCTCCACAAAACTATCATACATGCCAGAGATGTAGACACTGAACCATGTGATTTCATTTATATCTTCTCTTAGGGTCGTCGCAATTTACAGCTGAAAAAAAAAAATCAACCTCAGAGAAAGTAAAAGGTTTAATATATAAGATAATATAGCGGGTCTCAGACTAGCACTAATTCCTTCATTTTCTGACTTTCGTGTCTCTAAGCCTCACTTCCAGAGATAATCAGTTTTGTTCCCATATTTTGTCCTTCTGGTGTCCTTGATAGTTTTCATCATTTTTAGAGCAGTCATACCTCTTCTGTCATCATCAAAAATGGAACCACACAGAAGCCAAGTAACAACTGCCAAGAAAGTGTGATTATCTTCCTGAAAATTCTTGTCAAACTTGTTTTGGTATTTTAGAAGCCATTAACAGCTATTCATTCTTTAGCAAAGTTCTGTAGCAGAATTCGAAGAGTTAGTGGGGAGGGGGAACACAGTAGTAAGGAAAATGAAGTCCTGAACACCATCAGCTAACATGACAGAGAATCCAGGGAGGGATGATGCAGTTTGACAGCTGGTGATGGCACAGCAGAGATGAAAAAGAGGCTCAACACAGGCATGGAAAAATGATAAACACAGATTTCATCTGCTCCATAATTTTTCCCAGGAACAGTCCTGCCTAGTACACATCTTTGGTGCCTTTTTTTAGTAACAACACATGTGTGTTTCTTTTTTATTCTTTTTGTTGTTCTCCTTGGAATTTTAAATGCCTTTCAGCTTATAAACTCAGTAAAAATACCATGGCATTTTTTTTCAAAAGAATTTTATGATCCAAGAAACTGTTGCTTAATCAGACAGCCTGATGTTGGATTTAATTTTTCACTTCTAAAATTTTTCCTTGGGCGGTGTCACAAAGATGGTACCTTGGATTCTTACAAAGTAAACAAGAGAGAGAGAGAGAGAGAGAGAGAGAGAGAGAGAGAGAAACTTTGTTTTCAAGAAAACAGAAGCTGTTCCTACTTCCTAGAAGATGGGAAATGAGCTCTGTATTAAAAAATAAGGCAGTAACAGATTCTAAATCTAAGATATATGCTGCTTTAAACAGAATAAAAATATTTTATGCTTGAATTATATGCTAAAATAAAATCTTCAGTGGCCTAAACTCAGTTATGAGAAAAGTGTTGAAAAGAAACCTGCCTGACTTACAGTCTGTCATCTGTTTCTAAAAAAACTACCACAATAGTATCTAAAATCTAAATATATGTGGAGCTATGAATTCAAAGTTAAATTCATTAAAGTGAAATTGTCTTATTTTCCTTCTGTAGGACAAAATTTATTTGGATTTATTAGAATGTGATTTTCCTAGTATGTTTAAGGTGGTATGATATCAGAAAGAGGTGAAGCTCTTAAGAGAAGATGAAATCAAATAAAGTCCCCTTCTCTAAGAAACTTTTTAAATAGGATCTTAAATTAAATGAAGGCATCAAGATGAGAGGAATATCCACAGCTAGCAAAGAATAAGACATATATGGTTCTTATTACTTAAAGTGTTGTTTGTTTTTTTTTTTTTTTTTTTTGAAATCTTAAAAAACAATCAGTTGGGGGAATGGGAATTCAGGATGATTGGCAGTAAGGAGCAAAGAATTATCAAAATCTTTATCATTTGAGTACCTTCTGTGACTCTGGTGTTAGGTTTGTTTATTCCAAACTATTTTATCATAAAGCAATAGACAAAGCTCTGTATTGACCATTGTATGACTATTGTTCAAATCCCTGCTGTCCTTCTAAAGACCTGTACTTGCTAAGTTACTATTTGGTTTCTTAGTTCATGACTTGTACCTAACAAAGTGGTTAGAGCCATGCAAAGCTTTCTAAGATCTTCAGAAGGGTGCTGAATTAGCAATGCTAAACTGCTTCCACCCCTACTTTAGTCAGAAAAAGATCCTTGTCTGTCTATTTAATATATTACCTTTCATGTATGTTTTTTTTGGAAGAAAAATATTCTATGCATTTAAAAAAATTAGCTTGGATTTTAAAAATTCTGTTCAGCTTTATACACTGATTCTATATAGTTGTACATTCTTTAATTCAACAAAGTTCTTTTTCATACTTTCTGCTATCCAAGAACCTTGCTAAACACTAGGGATACACTAGGTAAGAAGAATAACAAGATCCCTGATCTCAGACATTATAATATAATGGAGAAGACTAACAACAGATAAAAGACCATTGCAGATTGTGATAATGCAGTGATGGAAATAAATAGGATAATGAAAGAGAATAGCTGATTAAATCTAGGAAACTCAACTAATTAAGTTCAGAAAACACAATACAGTGAGGGCACAAGGGAAGACTTCTCTAAACAGGAAACTGTTAAATAGAAAGCTGAAGACTAAAAAGGAAATTCCCGTGCAAAGAACTCTGTGAAGATCCCTCAAGGTTATGTAGCAGCAAGCATTAAGGCTTTGAGGTGAGAATGACCTAAGAATTTTTAGAAAGCTAATTGTTGCAGCTGCAGCACAATGAATACTGGAAAGTTCTTCAAGATGAGCTCAAAACCATGGTAAAAGTTTACCTTTTATTCAAACTGTAGTGAGAAGCTTTTGAAAGGTTTTGAACAGAAGAGGAGCATAGTCTCTGGTGGGAATCACATGTTAATTTCCAAACTTTGTTTTACAAGATCTGGTGTTATTGGATATTCTAAGGCATGAAATAAAATTACAAGAAAAGAACAAAATAAACTTGAATCAGAAAAGCATGTCATATGCCAAGACCATTCAGTGAGGGAAAGAATGGTCTTTTCAACAAATGGTGTTGAAACAACTGGATACCCCCAGCAAAAGAATAAATTTGAACCGTTCCCTATACTACACACAAAAATTAATTCAAAAGTGGTCTTATACCTAAATTTAAGAGCTAAAACTATAAAATCCTTATATGAAAACATAGGAGTAAACCTTCATGACCTTAGGTTAGACAAAGACTTCTTAGATAATATCAAAAACACAAATCACCTCCCATACCCTGCAGAAAGAAAGCAGGAAAGGGAAGGGGAAAGGAAGGAAGGAAGGGAGGAAATTTGAACTACATTAAAATTAAAAATGGAGGCCATGGGGCCAGCACTGTGGCCAACGGGTTAAAGCCCTGGCCTGAAGTGCCGGCATCCCATATGGGCACCAGTTCTACTCCCAGCTGCTCCTCTTCCAATCCAGCTCTCTGCTATGGCCTGGGAAAGCAGCAGAAGATGGCCCAAGTGCTTGGGCCCCTGCACCCACGTGGGAGACCTAGAAGAAGCTCCTGGCTCCTGGTTTTGGATTGGCTATCTCCAGCCATTGCAGCCATCTGGGGAATGAACCAACAGATGGAAGACCTCTCTCTCTGTCTCTACCTCTCTCTGTAACTCTTTCAAATAAATAAAATAAATCTTTAAAAAAAAAGTGGAGGCTGGTGTGGCAAAGCAGGTTAATCTGCAGCTTCCAACACTGGCAATCCATATTAGACTGCCAGTTCAAGATGCAGCTACCCCACTTTTAATCCAGTTTCCTGCTGATGCTGTTGGGAAGGCAATAGAAGATGACCCCAATACTTGGACACCTGTTACCCATGTGGAAGATCAGGATGGAGTTCCTGGCTCCTGGGGTATTTTCAGCCTGACCCA